>NC_061062.1:6953549-7142807 GCF_021917145.1 Hypomesus transpacificus
ATGGCAGAGACCTGCTCCTGCTCATGTCAGAGACCTGCTCATGGCAGAGACCTGCTCCTGCTCATGGCAGAGACCTGCTTATGGCAGAGACCTGCTCATGGCAGAGACCTGCTCATGGCAGAGACCTGCTCCTGCTCATGTCAGAGACCTGCTCCTGCTCATGGCAGAGACCTGCTCCTGCTCATGGCAGAGACCTGCTCCTGCTCATGGCAGAGACCTGCTCCTGCTCATGGCAGAGACCTGCTCCTGCTCATGGGAGAGCCCCAGCTAACAACGTTCCACACAAATACCATGACACAGATTAATCACAGGGTCTAAACTTTTTTACCCTTAAGGACCCAAGGTTCTCGGACCTCTAAAAAAAGAGAGGGAAAAAACCCAAAACAATTATTTATTTCAATATTGCCCTGCTCCAGATATTAAAATGTCCCAGTGCTGTGACATTCATCTGTGGCTGGAAGTGACTAGAACTGGGCCACTGCTTCCAGACAGCTTCCTTACCTATACATGGGAGGGGTTTAGCTCAGAGCAGGGCTGGGTGGTATGGCCTCAAATGTATATTACAGTATAATTTGAAGGTAACGGTATATATCACAATATATCCCCCCCCCAATTGTCTATTCGTTTCAATAGAATGCGATCCGCACCACTGTGGCTAATCTCCCGCACTCAGACGGATTTGGGGGTACAGCAGGTGTGTCGCATGAGTTACATTTCCAACTTTTGCAGTGCTTTCCCACGGAAGAAGAGTTGATATGTCGTTTCAACAATACGTTTAAGGGATCACAACTTCAACATTTGGAGCGAGCTGGCTATAACAAGCTATTACATGGCTGAATACTCGATTCTGTTGGCCTACAATAAACATTTCACAATTCTAACCAACCTGGCATCTTTGCTTGCATGGCTACACTTTTCCATGCTGCATCATTGAAGTTTAAGTCTCTGTAAATGTCAAAAGTGGTGTTAAATCAAACGAACGATAAAGCCTGAGATCACTTGCGATGTTTGAGTAGATTGTTTGCATTCAAGTTCCGTACGGTAATTCTACGCCGTGCCTGGTGTGAATGAACAAATCACATCTCGGGAAGGCTCTACCACGGTTAGCACGGTACAGTCAAAATCCACACCGTAGGGTAAATTCACAGCGGTCTATATTTCTATACCGCTCCTCCTGTCTACCCCTAGCTCAGGAGGTAGCGCCTGCTGAATGAACACCACATCGTAACCTCACATGACTCTAACCCAGGGCACAACACGGCCACAGGTCACATGGCCCCAGGCAGCAATGTCGGAAGCTCATCCTTCCACACCCAGAAACCCAGCTCCTTGCTCAGACCTGCTGGTCGCCTGCTGCGACTCCCTGCCCCGTGCTCTGCCCATCCCTGGCAGGCTCAACAGCGCCTCTTTGTGGCGGAAGACGCGTAACGCGACTGGCTTTGACAGAATTCCCCTCACACACTCTTCCCCCCCCCCCCCCCCCCCCCCCCCCCGTCACCACAATGACACCTCGGACCAGAGCTCATCCCCATGCCTGCTTATCATTCCCCACAAAGCCAGGATTTGCATACAATTCCACGGGAAGAGAAGACAAAAGCTGGAGAGGAGTGCCTGACGCACGTCAGATTAGGTTCTGAATACTTAATGTACGATCAGGACAATGAATGCTAGGAAACTCTGCTAGATCAGAGCTTGTAAAACCGGTCGGACTTATGCAAGCCAACGTTGAATAATACGTTTCCAGAGATCAAGGCTGCGACTCTATAAAATACCCTAACAGTATCTGTAATATCCCAGTATAACGACCCAGTATCTGTAACATCCCAGAATAACGACCCAGTATCTGTAACATCCCAGAATAACGACCCAGTATCGATAACATCCCGGAATAACACCCTGAACATTCTCAAACACACACACACACAGGCCAGGTGACACCACTGTCCCCATCTCTCATGTGCTAAAGACTGGAGTTGCTGGACACCTCATTGTGTGACTTGCTGTTACTTTGGTAGTCATCATGTGATAAGAACCCAGCTGTGTTCTGATTGGTTGTTCTCCAGATAATAGTTAGGTATAAAGGGAATGGAGAAAACTTGTTCTCTGAGGGCTTCTCCTCAGCTCTGACTCTCTCTCCTCAGCTCTGGCTCTCTCTCCTCAGCTCTGGCTTCTCCTCAGCTCTGGCTTCTCTCTCCTCAGCTCTGACTCTCTCTCCTCAGCTCTGACTCTCTCTCCTCAGCTCTGACTTCTCTCTCCTCAGCTCTGGCTTCTCCTCAGCTCTGGCTTCTCCCCAGCTCTGACTCTCTCTCCTCAGCTCTCTCTCCTCAGCTCTGACTTCTCTCTCCTCAGCTCTGGCTTCTCCTCAGCTCTGGCTTCTCCCCAGCTCTGACTCTCTCTCCTCACCTCTGACTCTCTCTCCCATTTGCAATAATCATATCAGAGTCGGTCAGATTTAAAGCCTTCACTTTGTAACTTTGTTTTCTTTGTAATTGATTTTATTCATTTGTGTTGTTATTAAATATCCATTTCGTTTAACTTTCCTATGACCATTCTTGCTCTTAGTCAAAGCAGAGTCAAACTGCAATCCCAGCATATTTTGGTTAATATGAACACACTTCAGTTTACCTCTCTTCATTTAAACCGTGGGGGAATAGATGTTGTTTTTTGGCCAATATTAAACCCCCCTACACACAAACACCCTCCTGTTGGAACAAGACACCAGGTCCAGACAGGCATGAGACTCCTGTAAATACCAAAGGGCTTCAGACAGCCCGCCAAGCACTGTCGTGCACGTGGGTGTATGCATGTATGTGTGTGTAAAAAACAGCCCCACAGCAAAGATGGAAAACTGAGAGGATGGCCAAACCACGAGTTCTCGTGAGCCATCTTCCCTTCCCCGTATCCTCATTCCTCTCTCTCTCCCTCCTCTCTCTCTCTCCCTCCTCTCTCTCTCTCCCTCCTCTCTCTCTCTCCCTCCTCTGTTACATTCCTGCACACTAAACTATTCAGAAGTAGCCGCTGCAGTCTCAGCCTCCTGGCTCCTCCCACATCCTCACAGCTGTTTCAACACCAGCAGGGTGGTGGAGCTCTGCTCGGGCCAGCTGCCCCAACACCTCCACAACATCCTTATAACACCCCTTCAACAACCTCAACAAAACCAGCCACACCTCCTCACAACATCCCCACAACAACCTTATAACTCCACAACACCTCCACAACACCCTACATCTCTGCTACAGCCAGGGGCGCCGTATAGGGGGGAAAGCGAGGACAAATCCAAAGAAATAGAAAAACGAAGTAATCTTTTTTCATGGGGCCCAAAACAGACAGGCATAAACTTTTAGCTACACAACAATGTAGTCCAAATATTGGGGGATCCTTAGGTGTGGGAAAATAATAATAATAAATATAAGAGAGAACAATGGTTGTGCTTGCCGAAAACTTGAGCCCAATTTGTATCCAATTCACAGATTAATCAAAAAAACGATTGACAGATGAATCAATTATTAAAATAATCGTTAGTTGCAGCCCTAGGTGACAATGATATCACAGCCAATATATCGGCATATATATATCGGCGGTGATATGATATCACCCATCCTTTAGTGTCTGCCTAACAAATAACATGTGAAAGTGTAAATATCCACACCAGGTGGCTGAACTGGTCCACTGCTCTGGTTGATCTGGCGCGCCCGAGCGTCACATGACCCTCCATGAGCCTCGGGACCCAACTCTTAACACAATCTGACTGGAATTCCTGTCTCAATTCCCGCTTCGAGCGCACAAGGTAAGCATTCAGTATGAGCATCCACCCACAGCCTGCAGCAGAAGTACACACGCATCCCAGAGGCCCCAGAACTCCACAAATCATGTCTGGACTACTGACCACATGCAGAAGAAAAACAAGACTAGAACCAATTTGAAGAGCTGCTACTCTTTAGATAGCCCTCTACAGATCATCTCTATAGAGGTACTGAGGACAGAGACGGTCTATAGAAGTACTGAGGACAGAGACGGTCTACAGAGGTACTGAGGACAGAGACAGTCTATAGAGGTACTGAGGACAGAGACGGTCTATAGAGGTACTGAGGACAGAGACGGTCTATGGAGGTACTGAGGACAGAGCAGCTCTGTGGAGGTACTGGTTCTGGCTACAGACCCAGCACCATGTGTTTCAACTTAACATTCCACTTTGCCCAGGTCCCGCTTATGAAGCAATCTCTACCATGCTGCCCTTGCCAGCCCCATCCACGCAACAACAACACCAGCTCTACACACACTGAACAAGGCACTAGCTCTGAGGAGACCTCACTCTTGCACACACAAACCAACAAACTAAAAAGACACATCAGAGTGTGAAAGTGCCCCCCAGCCAGGAACGAGTGGGGAGGGGGGGGGGAGGTGAAACAAAGAGGGAGAGACGTGGGTGAAGATGACGCTCCAGGGCCAGGCTAGCCCTGGGGGAGGAGGAGGAGAGGAGAGCAGGGCCAGGCTAGCCCTGGGGGAGGAGGAGGAGAGGAGAGCAGGGCCAGACTAGCCCTGGGGGAGGAGGAGGAGAGGAGAGAAGGAGCAGCAGAGTGGCCTCCGAGCAGTGGAGGGAGGACAGGAGCTTACTAACCGGGTCACCAGGTGCACTGGAGCCTCCAGTGGCCAGCCACGGGGCCGGGGAGGCCGGGGGCTCTGCTGTGAAGCTCTTCTCCTGGCTGCAGCGAGAGCTGAGCTGAGCACACAGCACGGAGGAGGAGACTTCAGGGGGGGTGAGGGAAGGAGAGAGAGAGGAGACTCTAGGGGGGTGAGGGAAGGAGAGAGAGAGAGGAGGGAGGAGACTTCAGGGGGGTGAGGGAAGGAGAGAGAGGAGGGAGGAGACTTCAGGGGGGTGAGGGAAAGGGAGAGAGAGAGAGAGAGAGAGAGAGAGAGAGAGAGAGAGAGAGAGAGAGAGGAGGGAGGAGACTCTAGGGGGGTGAGGGAAGGAGAGAGAGAGAGAGGAGGGAGGAGACTTCAGGGGGGGTGAGGGAAAGGGAGAGAGAGAGAGAGAGAGAGAGAGAGAGAGAGAGAGAGAGAGAGAGAGAGAGAGAGAGAGAGGAGGGAGGAGACTCTAGGGGGGGTGAGGGAAGGAGAGAGAGAGAGAGAGAGAGAGAGAGAGAGAGAGAGAGAGAGAGAGAGGAGACTTCAGGGGGGTGAGGGAAGGAGAGAGAGAGGAGGGAGGAGACTTCAGGGGGGTGAGGGACGGAGAGAGAGAGAGGAGAGAGGAGTTTGCAGGAGGTGAGAGCTGGAGGGAGAGAGGGAGAGAGCGAGAGAGGAGAAAGGAAGGAGCAAGGACACCTAATGTTTTCCAGAACACACACACACTCTGGCTGACTGGGAGGCGAGAGCGAAAGAGAGAAGTGCACTGACACACACACCCAGCCGGTCCTGAAGGACGTCACCAGTATGCACTATATAGCCACAACTCTGAAGTATGCGACCCACATCCGCACCAAACCCCGTCCTAAAACAACACCACTACATCAGTGAAGCAAGTCTCAGGATGACTCCAGAAGGAATGTCCTAGAAGGTTGATGGAAGGGTAGACATAGCATGTTACAGTAAATTCTGCAGTGATCTTATGGTATAATATCTTATTGTATATACTGTAGCAGGGTGTCTACAGGTATAAACAAGTTAAATGTAAGACTTTTTAAGACCTTTTAATACCACTTTTAAATGAAATTTAAGACCAAACTTACAATGGAATTGCTAATCAAAAGTGGAAATATACAGAAATCTTTCCAAATAAACATACTGATGTCTGTTCAAAATGAACAGTATAGTAAAATGACAATAATCGGTTGAGTCTAAGAACATGGACTAAATGTGTGTAATTGCTCTGAGGTCAGATGGCATTGTTGGCTCTGGATTTCCTATCGTAACATCCAGCGTTGTAGCGTTGACATCGTTGCTAGCGGTGGAAATGGTGGAGCAGAAACTAGCAATTGCAGGCTGCTGGCGAGCCTTTACCTAGTCGCTGTGTTTTTTGCTCTGCACGTGTGATTCCAACGCTCTGGTCCCCATTGTATAGACAACGCAGCGAATATAGCCAACAAAAAAAATATTTGATCTGAAGGAACTGATTGCCTGCATTTTCGCAGTGACATAATTTTTTTTTAAAAAGACCCATCCAATCTGAATTTAAGACAATTTAATACTTTTTAAGGCCTTATTTTTAGGAAAAGTGATCTAAGACTTCAGACTTTTTAAGGAACCGGGGCCACCCTGTGTTGTCATGTTATGGTATAGTATTGTAGGGGGTTAAATATTGGCCAAACAACCAAAACGGTCCCCCTATGTTTGAAAGAGGGGAACCTGAATAGTGTATTAACATTAACAATTTAATGGCAATACCAATGGAAATTGCAGTTATATGACCATGGGTAAAATCAGAGCAAGACTGGTCAAAAGTAAGATGAAATAAAATGTACATTTAATAACATTGCAAATGAATGCAATCAAATACAAGGCAAACATGTTACAAAATGAAGGTTAACTCTCACCTAGTCTACCTTGATTATTGTAAATCAGAGAGAAACCAAGAGGTGAGGAAGGAGAAGGAGTAGGACAAGCCAGAGCTGAGGAGAAGCCCTCAGGAGATCAAGGCTTCATAATTCCCTTTATACCCAAGAACAACCAATCACACCACATCTGGACCCTTACTTATCAACATATGACAAGCAATGCTACAGTAAGTTACGCCATGAGGTGTGAGAGCCATCCAGTAGAGACCCTGTCGAGCACCTCCAGATTGGAGCATATGAGAGGTGGGGGCAGGGTGACACCCAGCCTTACAGTATACTATAGTCATGTTATTGTATGTTATAGTCACTGTGGGGATGTTCATGTAAAGTATGTTATAGTATATAGTCATGTATGGTTTGGGAGTGTTTGGGGGTTGGTTGGGAGTGTGTGTTGCTGTGGACTCACTTGGATTTTAATGGGCCATGTGAAGTTGCTAACATACACAAAGAATGTAATGTTTGGGTTGTTGCGGAAGTCAAAGTTCTCGTTGGAGAAGCTGTCCTTGAACTCCTTGATGCTGCTTCTGGACACAATGGGTATCTCCTCTCCAGTCTGGGTCCCTGCTGACAGACAGACAAGACAGGCAGACAAGACAGGCAGGCAGACAAGACAGGCAGACAAGACAGACAGACAAGACAGGCAGACACAGACAGACAGACAAGACAGGCAGACAAGACAAGACAGACAGACAAGACAGGCAGACAGACAGACAGACAAGACAGGCAGACACAGACAGACAGACAAGACAGGCAGACAAGACAGGCAGACACAGACGGGCAGGTAGACAGATCAAAAGAGATGAAAGGATTAGTTGAATGGGTTTAACAAAGTCTCTTAATGTAGACTAGGCATTTCCTAAAGACATTGTACTCTGTCCAGCGCAGTAGACAGTGTGTGCATGTGTGTGGAAGTGTTTGTCACACCTGTGAAGCTAGTTGCCCAGGTGATGTTCAGGTTGAAGTTCTTGGAAGCATTGATGAACATGTCCAGATCCCGATTTTGCTGCAGGAGACAGAAAAGGTATGTAACTGATAGATAGAACCATTGCTGAAAAAAATGACAGACAGACAGACAGGCAGACAGACAGGTGGGCAGACAGGAGCAGCACCTCGTCAGGCGTGGCCACGAAGTTGATGGCGGTGTAGTAGCGATCGTCTTCCTGTGATAGGCTGAAGGTGAACTGGTAGTCGATCAGCAACGTGTCTGCCGGCAGGAAACAGGAAGTGCTGTCACAATCAACCAGACTGAACGGGACCCTTCCAGGTAAACAGGTGGAAGTATGGCGTCGGGGGGGGTCAGATGGTTGAGCAGTTAGGGAATCAGGCTATTAATCCGCAGGTTGCTAGTTCGATTCCCAGCCGTTGTAACGCCAGTGACGTTGTGTCCTTGGGCAAGGCACTTCACCCTACTTGCCTCGGGGGAACTTGCTATAAGTCGCTCTGGATAAGTGTCTGCTAAATGACTAAATGTAATGTAAATGTCTCTGAGCCACGCTGCTGCTCCTCTTATGAGGGCTGCCCCCACCCCGATCGCTCAGGGAATAACCGCTTCTCAAAGCTCAGGGAGCAAACAGGCTTGCTCACTTATCCTCTAAGTGGAGTGTGAAAGTGCATCTCTTCTCATGGATGGCTCGGAAAGTCAGACTACTAGAGGAATACTTTGACTGCGAGTGCTTTGTGACTGACCGGAACAGAGATTACACTCCACTTGACGGTTGTGTTTTAGGGTGATTTTCTCCACCTACGCCTGTAATTGGAGTTCTACTCACAGTAACATGTTCCCTTGAGTGGGTTGCCTTGGTAACGGTTTTCTAGTTCACACCTGAAAAGAAAGAAAAAGAAAAATGAAAGTACTGAGAGAAAAGGTAGGGGGAGGAGAGAGGGTATAAAGTCCAATCAAGGGCATCAGCAGGAATCCAAGCGTCAATCTTAGGAAAAAGGCGGAAAAAGCATTTGTTCCAGCAATGGAACGGAGGTGAGGTTTGTAGGGGCCAGGGTTGAGTTAGAGTAAAGTGTACGGAGGAGTAGGAGGAATAGAGTGTTAGGGGCGGTAGAGTAGAGTGTTTGGGGGAGCAGAGTGACCATGCGTAATACTTACAGCTGGCAGTGGTCTCCTTTGATGCCCTTGGTGGTACAGAAGCACTTGCCGTTGTTGGGGTTGCACATGCTGGCATGGCCGTTACACTTGCAGGCTGGGAAGACACACCTCCCGTTAGAGACCAGAGCACGCAATGTAGACGTCGAGCCGCTTTAAGGCCAAATGTGGCGATTCTTGACATCTCCTGTTATGCAGTCAGTTAGCCCCCACGTTGAGCCCATGTCGGTGTCCAAGAGTCATTTACTCACGCAAAAGATGCAAAGGCTCCTGGGTAATGAACCAAAGTGTCTTATCCTTCATATCTAGATCTGATTCTAGCCTGGACCAGGAACAGAGCCTAAACTATTTCCTACAACCACTTCCTGCAACCACTTCCTGCAACCACTTCCTGCAACCACTTCCTGCAACCACTTCCTGCAACCACTTCCTCCAACTACTTCCTGCTTCCTGTAACTACTCACGTTGGCAGTTGCCTCCGTTGGTGGGATCTCCGTGGTAACCAGCAATGCAGCTCTCGCAGTGGCGTCCAGTGGTGAGGTCCTCACACTTCTCACACTCACTCTGGTTCACACACTGGCTGTGGCCGTTACACTGGCACGCTGCAACACACACAGCATGAGTATCACGGTTCCCTAGGCAACACTGACCCCCTCAGAACCCAATCACAGACTGTTGCTGCATTTATTTCGATCCTTGTGGATATTCTATTTGACTTCTTCTCTGACGGCACGCAGTTACTTAGACGACCGAATGCCCTTCATGGTTTCATGAAGTCGTTTCCTTTGAAGCGGTTAGGTGAGAGGTGGAGGCGAGGGCCCTACCTGGGCAGTGGATGAAGGACCAATTGTATTTGCTCTGGGAGGGGCACATGCTGGCGTTGAGGGCCGGAGGGGGGGTGTAGCCCAGGCTGGGCTGCTTGGAGGGGGCCGGGACGGGGCTCTGGAAAGGGCCCCTGAAGGAGCCCTCCATGCACTGACCCCTGCCTGTGCTGCTGGGGTCCGTACACCAGCCACAGCCAGGCTGATCCAGACACTGGCCACAGGTCCGGTACCCCAAACAGCTCTCAGCTGGCACACACACACACAGACACAGAGAAACACACAGAGAAATAGAAAGTGAGCGACAGAAAGAGAAACAGAGACGCAGAGAGGTTGGGGCAAACAGAGACAGAGGGAGAGACAGAGAGAGAGAGACCAAGAGGATGAGAGAGAGAGAGAATGAGTGGAAGAGAGAGCCAGAGGGAGAGAGAGACAGAGGAAGATAGACAGAGAGACTGAGAGGGAGAGAGAGAGCGAGCGCAGGGTCTCACGAGGGCAGCTGTTCAGGGTGTACCACTCCATGCACTGTCCGAAAGGGAAGGAGGCGACGTAGGCGTTGGAGTCGACGCACTGCCTCATGTTGCTGCACCACATGCACTCTGAGCTGCTACTGGTGCACTCACTGCAGCTGGAGCGCAGCGCGCAGGGCGTGCGACACTGCTTGGCACTGAGGTTGGCTGAAGAGAGGGGGAGGAGGGATAGCCAGTGAGGAGAGACAAAACCTCATTCACACAATAGCGTGTGTCAGAGTGTGTGTCTCAGTGTGTGTCTGAGTGTGTGTCTCAGTGCGTGTCTCAGTGCGTGTCTCAGTGCGTGTCTGAGTGCGTGTCTGAGTGCGTGTCTGAGTGCGTGTCTGAGTGTGCGTGTCTGAGTGTGTGTGTCTGAGTGTGTGTGTCTGAGTGTGTGTCTGGGTGTGTGTCTAAGTGTGTATCTGAGTGTGTGTGTGTGCGCGTGCGAGGCCCACCAGCACGTTCACAGAGGCTGCCGTTGACAGGGCTGATGCAGGTGTGTGCCTTGAGGCCCCCGGCGTGGGGCTCGGCCAGGTAGCCACAGAAGCCGGCGTCGCTGGGCTCGCCCTCCAGCCACTGCAGGGACGAGTTGGTGAAGGGGGACATGTCCTCCCAGCACCAGTACGACACGTTGATCTTCCTCAGGCCCACCCACGGAGTCATCGTCGCCTTGTACTGCCACACAGGAACACGCCAGAGGGTCAGCACACAGCCTCAAACTCCCCCCCCCCCCCCCCCCGAGCCTCCAGCCTCTAACCAGCCTCCAGGCCCTAGCTTCTGGCTCGGTGACTCTTCACGCAGTCCTCAGCGAACCCCTGTCCTGTATTGTTTTGGATGTTCCTGGGCTCTAACACACCTGATTCAAATGCATGTTCGTTACCAGGCTTCTACAGAGCTAGATAACGACCCGTTTATTTGAATCAGGTGTGTTGGAGCAGGGAAATGTCTATCTAAAACACAGGACAGGGGGTCCTGAGGACAGAGGGTCCTGAGGACAGCGGTTCCCCGAGGACAGGGTTGAGAACCACTGCTCTAGCTTTTAACTAGCCTCCAGATTCTAATATCTAACTTCTAACAAACCTCCAGCCCGTAACCTCTAGCCTCTAACCAGCTTGCAGTCCCTAGCCTCTAACCAGCCTCCAGCCCCTAGCCACTGGCCTCTAACCATCCTCCAGCCCTTAACCCCTAGGACCAGTAGCACAGACATTTCCCTTGAAGTCCAAGTTTTTAAGTCTGGCTTCCTTCAAATAAAGTAGCACAGACCTCAGTCTTCCCCTTCTGAGTTCCTTACAATGTGCTCATGCGTTTAAGGTTTTAGCTTGGTCTTATACTTCCGGAATCCGTTTAAGTTTGTTAAACCGTTGCACAAACGACCTTATCGATCAAAGAAAGGAAAACGAACTGAGGTCCCCCTGACGACCGCAACCCAGTGTTTCCCTCTCATTACCCAGACAGTGGGGCTCTGCCACAGTCTAATTAGTCCCGCCAGAGTTTCAAAATGAACCCTAAATTAATTTCACACTTCTCATAACACAATGTATAACGTATGAAATCCTCCTATATATGTTTAACTCTATTTACGTTTCAACCCATAACCCTCCAAGAATGTGTTAGTTCAACACAGGTAACACGTTTTAGTCTTCCTGTCTCATTCCATTTAATGTATTGAACTTTTTTTACCGCAGGCCAACAGAGGTCAGGGTTCCCCGCAGAAAATGTGTTCGTTAAGGTGGTAGGGGGGGGGCTAGTGATGCGGTGGATATTGTTTAGTTTTTTTTTTTTTTACGACGTAGTTAAGGCTGCAGGCATGTGTTGCTTAGGCGGCCGGCCTCAGCTGCAAAGTGCTGCAGGAAACCCTGGAGGTAAAACATTTGAAGCGATAACAGTTATCACAAGTGCTAGCGCAAGCAAACAAACAAACGGTCTCCGTGGAGACTGCATAATTTGACTGCTGTAAAATCACTTTCAAAGCAGTAAACTCCTTAAATGGTCATCCTTTACTAAGGAAACCTTTTAAGGGATTTTGTGTCAAACCCTTAAGTATGTCCCTCAGCCAAGGAGAAATTAAGCCTTAACTGTCATACTTAAGGGGAAAACTGAAGTGTTTCGTGCAACCGCCCCCTGGCCTCCAACTAGCCTTCCCCCCCTAACGTCTAGCCTCTTCCCAGCCTCCAGCCCCGAACCGCTGGCCTCTAACCGGCCTCCAGCCGCTAACTCACCAGCACGTTCATGATCTGCAGCTCCTTGAGGACAAAGTCCACCTTCTTCTGCGTGGTGAGGGAGGCCAGCACGGCGCTGCTGTGGCTGCGGCAAGTCAGCTTGGCGTTGTCGTACGAGTCGTTGGCCGTGATGAACTTCATGCACGAGTTCCCCACCAGCCTCCAGTTCTCCCCGCACACGTTCTCTGGAGAGGGAGGAACGGCCTTCAGACTTACCTTCACGGGGCACGGTTAGCGAGGTGGCATGGTTACGGTTAGCAAGGTTTCGAAATGGGTGGATTTAGCGTTTGGATTTGGCTGGATGGGTTTCGCTGGGATCACATGGGCGTCATTGTTGGTATGGGGAGCAGGGTTAGCGTTAGTAGCGTTAGCATGGTTAGCATGGTTAGCATGGCTACCTGGCAGAGAGATGCACTCCTGGTTGCGGGACTCCCACTGGCAGTTAGGGTTGATGGCACAGCTCTTACAGCTGGTCTTCTTGTTGCACACGTAGGAGGGGTTATCCTTGGGGCACACCTCATACTCCGCTATGGGGCCCTGGGACACACACACACACACGGTCAGTCCTGACACCTTCCCTTCAGAGTGCTGGGACCCACACATGAAGCCGGTCACACATGGCATTCATCAAAACACCCCAGCTTGCTTTTCACTGCTGCTTTCCTAGAACAGGCGTCAGCAAATCTCCCAGCCCCACACACACACACAGAGGTAGACCACTGGCGGCCCATTCCTGCTACCCCCCACCCCCCTCCCCCAGCTCCTTCATGCCCCCCAGCAGCCCTCCAGCTCCTTCTGCCACCCCCCCCCCCCCCCCCCGCCCCCAGACTCACCGCCGCTGCTGTGCAGTTGCTCCCCAGGGACACACACTGCAGGCCGCACCACATGCAGCCGTTGGTGTTGGCTGTACAGCTGTAGCAGTCTGTGTACTGGTCACAGCGCTGGCTGTCAGCGTCTACAGACACCACACACACACACACACACAGATAATTAAGTGTGTGGGCTTGACGTGAACTATTAATATAGCAATGTACCCATTCTTCCTCTTCATCCAACCCAGGTGTGCAGGGGGACATGTATGATTGAGACAGAGTGGGCTGTTTTGTTTGCGCGGGGAGACGTGCCAGGTCGGCAGCATGGGGGGGGGGGAGGGCCACCTACATGTGCGGGCACCGCAGCCGGGGGGCTGGGGGCCGGGAGGCTGGGCGTTGGGGCCCCCCCAGGGCAGGCAGACACCCAGGGTGGTGTTCCAGAGGCAGCGCAGGCCCGGGCCTCCTCCAGAGCAGCTCTCTGGGCTGGGCAGACCTGAGCAGCTGGCCGGAGTGTAGCTCAGGACGTCCCTCAGCAACAGGCTGTTGAAGCCTCCAAACACATACATCACACTGAAAGAAGAGAGGGATGGGGGGGGGGGGGGGGGGGAGGTGAGAAAGAGTGTGAGAGAAAGAGAGATAGAGAAAGAAAAAGGGTGGGGTGTGGAGCGGATGGGTGAGACGGAAGGAAAGAGAGATGAAATGATTTATTGCCCAGTCACCAGTGAGCAGAGCAGGCAGAAGACAGAGGGGGGGGGGGGGGGGAGAGAACATAAAAGACAGGCTACATGAGTATCGCGGTTCCCTAGGCAACACTGACCCCTGCTCTCCCTGTACCTCCCACGGTGTATCAAAGACATCCTCAGATCCCCCCAGGGCCCTTACGGTTAAAGACCGGCCAAGCCCCCGTCTCCTCAAACATCGCCCCCGACACCTCCACCCCTTTCTGCTGCTTCCTGCCGGCTCTGCTCACCGGTGTTTGCGTGAGGAATCATGTCATCCCTCTCCCTTCCTCCTCTTCCCTTCCTTCTCACCTATTCTATCCATACCCCACCCTCTGTCTTTCTACCTCCCTCTCTCGTCTCTTCAAACCGCAATGGGGTCACCCCCCGTGGGGAGGGGGGCACACTGATCAGAAAGGGCTGGAGAAATCCTGGTGGGGGGTGGGGGGATTGTAGCAGGGAGCAGACAGGGAGAGGTGTGTGTGTGTGTGTGTGTGTACCTGTCGCTGTAGACGGCAGAGTGTCCGAAGCGGTTGAGATGGTGGAGCAGGTCTGGTCTGGGCAGGACTGACCACTCGTCACACACTGCGGAACACAGGGAAACGTGACACCCTTTCTGTCACCATGACTACAGGCCCATTAATTGGCATCCTTCCTTAAGTGCACACAAGCTTTAGAGGAAGGGGATTGTCTTGTGACATTTATTAACTGGACGGCAGAACAGGACGACTCGTAGATGCTGGAGAGTCCTGCATCCGGTCTCCAGTACATACAGCTAACCAGGCCAGGATGGGTCCACAGTACCCCCTGGTGGGAGACACTGGTACTACAGAGAGAACCTGAACTGCAGAACGTACTGGCTGGAGACTGGCCCATTACAGCCTTCTTCCTCCAGTGTCACGCCCCTGGGGGGGAGGAGCTCTGGTCTCTCTCTGGCCAAACACAAGAGCCAGGCTGAGGTTTGACTGCCCCCCCCCCCCCCCCCCCCCAACGCTAGGAAAGGGAGTCACCAGATGCATCTCTCTCTGTCACTCCTCTCTTTACCCAGAGAGTTTTGAGCAGGAAACAGAAACTAGAACACCCAGTAGTTGTCTGCTGAGGATTATCAGGCGCTAGTGGACGTGGTGGTCGGTGTGTTCGGTGGAGCGGCGGTCCTCCATCCACACTCTACAGTGGTAATCCTACCACACACGCATGCACACGCGCGCACGCACACTGCAGGAAGGACAGGAGGTGCACCGATGACAGTGGCGCTGTGATGCTCCAATCATGGCGTCTCGCTCCCCCCCCCCCGAGAGCCCCGCCATGCTCCCTGGAGAGAGTCATTCCCCCACCTGTCAATCATCCTGTCAATCAGCAGCACCAGGAGAGAAGCACGATGGGACCTGCCCCCGGGGTGCCCTGCCTGCCACTCCACAGCTCCCAGACAAGCTGCAGTCTGTCTGAGCAGAGGCCCAGGAGAGAGGGAGGGAGGGAAGCAGAAGAGGAAGGGCGAGGATGAAGGAAGGAGGGAGGGAGGGAGGGAGGCAGAGAGGCAGAGAGGGAGGGAGGGAAGCAGAAGAGGAAGGGCGAGGATGAAGGAGGGAGGGAGAGAGACAGGAGGGAGACACAGCAGGAAGGAGAGAGAGGATGACAGAATGGAAGAGGGGGCGCAGGGGGCAGTAAACTCAATCTGAACACTGTTCACAGGACATCAACCTGAAGACTGAAGTCTGGATGTGACAGGTCATTTCATCTCCTATTATGGGATGTCTGACAACCCTTGTCACATCTTTAATCACCAAGGGAACACCAGAGTAATTGGAACGGCTGAACTCTGATCCGCTCTCTGGTTAATCCAATCAAACAATGGATTTTACTCATCAGACCCCCCTTCAGCCAATCAGCATGGGCAGGGCCGTCCTGGTGCCTAGCGTGTGAAGGCCGAGGTGTTGAAAGGACTAGCGATGTACGGCTGTGTTCCAGGCAGCAGTGTGGGTGTCATTTGACGTAGCAGTGCAGTTGTGGTTGTGTTTAGGGTGCAGAAGTGTGGTTATGGTGGTGTACACAGCATGACTGTCCAATCATGGCATCTCTACTGCCTTTACCGCAGGAGGCGCAGCACTCGCAAAGAGCTCTTGGGCAACGCCAAAATGTTATTCAGATCGGACAGGTAATGAAGGGCTTATTGTACCATTTTGTGAGCTGAAAATGCAGTAAGGCCTGAATGACTCTTCCTTTGTACAGCACTTACAGCTACGATCTATCTTAATTCATGTTCCGTCCCGGTGAATCCAACTAGGATCTTGACGGGTAATTGAGGGACTTGCTTTAGGGCGAGGAACGGTCTGCTTCATACAAGGTGTTCAGCAGGGGTTCCAGCAGCACTTTGCAGCCAAGGCGGCCGCCTTAACAACACCGCCTTGACTACGTTGTCCAAAAGGAAAATAAAAAAAAACGTTTTCTCCGCCAGTTTTCTCCCTTTCATTCCAACGGCAGTCTCTCTTCTCTAGAGAACTCAGTTTTTGGAGGAGAACCCCCCTCCCCTTCCCCCCCGGTCCATCAGCAAATCTCACCCTACCACCTTGACGAACACATTTTCCGCGGGACACCCTGTGTTCACTTCACCCGTTCATGAGAGCACACTCTATACCAGATTGGTTCCCCCATAGTGTGAATCAATGGGACTCAACATTGATGCTTTCAATATCCATGTCTAATTGGGTGAGATTCTATTAAAAAACAAGTCATACACAGACTACACATCAATACAAAAATAAACATGACAAAAGGGGTGGTTGCGGTGTTGGTTTGGGTGGTTGCGACTGACCCAGATCGTAGGCCATGAAGTCGGAGGAGAAGCACTTGGCCCCGTGGCTCATGGACGTGTCGTTGTGCGTGTTCCCCCCGAACACCAGGATGGTTCTGTCCACGATGACCGCCGTGTGCAGGTAGCGGAAGAAACCACTGTCCTTCAGGACCGTCCTGGAGGGACGCACGACACATCAGCACACACACCCACACACATACACACACACACCACCACATACACATATGACCGTCCTGGAGGAACACACACAAACACACACACACAAGACTCTCTCACCACTTGCTGCCGTCCACCTTGTACTTGTACAGGTCTCCGGCCAGTCCATACTTGTTAGCGCTAAAGGCCTTGTAGCCCCCATGGATGTAGATGGACCTGGACAGGGGGTCGTACACGCTGCTGTGGCCGTACCCCCCCTGGACCAGCGCCCCGTCCGTGCTCACCAGGCTCCACACGTTCTGACCTGGGGGGAGGGGGGAGGGGGGAGGGAGGAGGGCTGTGTTACAGGCCCCGGCTGGAGCCAAGGTGGGGCGGAGGTTGTGTGGGAGCGTGGATGAAGTGGTGGGGTGGAGTTTGTGGGGTCGTGGTGGAGGTGGGTGTGGAGGTTAGCGGATGTGGAGGTAGCGGGTGTGGAGGTAGCGGATGTGGAGGTAGCGGATGTGGAGGTAGCGGATGTGGAGGTAGTGGGTGTGGAGTTAGTGGGTGTGGAGGTAGCGGGTGTGGAGGTAGTGGATGTGGAGGTAGTGGATGTGGAGGTAGCGGATGTGGAGGTAGCGGATGTGGAGGTAGTGGGTGTGGAGTTAGTGGGTGTGGAGGTAGCGGGTGTGGAGGTAGCGGGTGTGGAGGTAGTGGGTGTGGAGGTAGCGGGTGTGGAGGTAGCGGGTGTGGAGGTAGTGGGTGTGGAGGTAGTGGGTGTGGAGGTAGCGGGTGTGGAGGTAGTGGGTGTGGAGGTAGTGGGTGTGGAGGTAGCGGGTGTGGAGGTAGCGGATGAAGTGGCGGTGGAAAGGGAGGGGTGTTGGGGTTTGGAGGTTGAGGATGTGCAGACGCGGAGGAGGAGACGACTCACCTATGTCGTACTGCTGCACTTGGTTGATGTATCCGTAGAGCGGGCAGTGTCCAAACATGACCAGCATGACGGGGCTGCCTCCCTCCAGCAGGGGGGGCACGATGTGAGCCGAGTGGCCCACCACGGCGTACTGCTCCTTGCCCCGCGGGCTCAGCTGCGCCCAGCTCTGGTTCTGGGTGTGGAACACCCACAGCTGGCTCGTCACGTTGCCCGTGGAGTCCATCTTCCCCCCGTACATGAAGATCTTTCCCTGGGGACGGAACACCGTTACACACCGCCAACCACCGTCGCCGTAACCATGCAACATCAGCAGGGTTTGGGTTAGGATGCTGCCTTGTGCAGGGTTAGCGTACTACCAGGGGCAGGGTTAGCGTACTACCTGGAGCAGGGTTAGTGTACTACCTGGTGCAGGGTTAGTGTACTACCTGGTGCAGGGTTAGCGTACTACCAGGTGCAGGGTTAGCGTACTACCTGGTGCAGGGTTAGTGTACTACCTGGTGCAGGGTTAGTGTACTACCTGGTGCAGGGTTAGTGTACTACCTGGTGCAGGGTTAGCGTACTACCAGGTGCAGGGTTAGCGTACTACCTGGTGCAGGGTTAGTGTACTACCTGGTGCAGGGTTAGTGTACTACCTGGTGCAGGGCCACAGTGTGTCCGTAGCGGCCCATGACAGAGTTGACGGAGCGGTTGAGAGGCAGCCAGCGCTGGGTCTGCAGGTCCAGGCTGGAGGAGGAGCACACACAGGGACACCGTCACAGTGCGCACACACACACACACACAGGAGCAGACCAAGGGCGTTCAGGAGGCTGCTACTCACGCTTGGACCATGTGGTAATCGGAGGAGTTGAACACGTATCCTCCCACCACCCACATGACCCCCTCGTGCACCACGGCCTTGTGGGAGGCCCGGGCCAGGCCCGGCACGCTGTACTCCTCCCGCGTCCAGAACGACCAGTTGGCTGGAACTGACACTGAGCAGTCGGGACCTGGAGGAACAGAGGATGCTGGCTCACGTGTCTCACGCCTGGTCAACACACACACACACACCTGGTCAACACACACACACCTGGTCAACACACACACACACGCCTGAAAGACACACACACCTAGACAACATCCACACTCTTTCTGTAATGACACATTTTTTCTCAGTTGTACAGAATTCAAGTCCAAAATGCAACATTTTACACGCCACACAATAAAACCCCTCCCTACAGCACGTATTGTAAATATGCTGTGTGAGCTTCGACAAAGTACAAAACAAACTCCTCTTGCAATAAACTACGGTACTCTAAACTACTCATTGCACTGTCATGACGGTGGTTATCCACTTGTTCAACTCAGCCCAGGCAGTTCCATTCGGTAGCTCTTTTAGATTACGTCTTTGTCTCTAGAAGACGTTTGTACAAGTTGACAAGCCTCGACCGTTGGGCCTTCAGTACAACAGGCCGATTGTCGAGCCCTGCATGTTTCACTCACAAGCTTTGAAACTAGATACCAAACTGACGTTAGCCAGCACACTGACAGGCTCATTCATTTTTCTAACCGAGTTACCACTAACTGAACCCTCTGTGAGAATGACTTACTTCCAGGGTAAGCCACCGCGGCTTGCTAGTAGCAAATTGACAAGTTGACATGGCCGACTGCCCAGTAACACTGAGTAACCAGCAGGCTGAACCAGTTATTAACCGTGGCGTAAACTGCAAGGTGCTGCGCCTTCAGGGGGCTTTCCGTTGGCTGCATTCTTCCCATTAAATAACCTGTCTTCTGTAACTACGCAATGTGTATTCACTTCTGCATGTTTATAAAGAAAGTGTGTCTATAAACCTAGAATTGTTTGGACCACAGTAACGCCATTCTGCCTTGAAGCCATGTTGTCGGTTTTGGACATCACCTGTAGGCTAGTAATTGCCTTCGTTTTGAACAAATCTTTAGCACGACTCAGGAGTAACGAGTAGTCTCAGAGTGATTCGTTCATCGTCCTATTGCAGCGCATTGGCACTGTAGCATAGGCTCCGTAGAGGAAACGGAAACGGTTTGTTCATCTCCCTTCCTGTGTCTTCGGGTAGGAGTCTTTGGATTATTTTTCCCTGTGACCTGCATAGGCTAGGTAGGCTCAGATCAGATCAGTTTAATACAGTCTGCTCCTCTCAGCAGATCCATTTAATACAGTATCTCCTCCTCTCAGCAGGAGAGCAGCAGTTTAATAGCCATCTTCATCCCAGGCTGTGAAACTAGGTAGGCAGGAGAGCCATCGGGGCACAGATGGTGTTTGGTTTCAAAAGTAGTAAGGTTTCAAAGTGTTGCTTTGAAGAGGTGTAATTAACCAATAGAAAAGCTCAATGAAGAGGAGGTTAATGACTCGTACATGGTGTACTGGGCGGGTGGACACACACACACACACACAAAGGCTAATGACCAGGTAAATAGAAACACACGCACACCCCCCCTAGTGATCAGTGATCCAGAACCAGAGGAGAGAGAGCCCACCTTGCCAGCCTGGGTTGCAGACGCAGGTCTTGTTCTGGAGGCTGCAGTGGCCCCGCCCCGGCGATCCACAGTTCGACACACAGTAGGGGGTGTCACACGCCTCGCCCTTCCAGCCCTCCTCGCACTCACACAGCACCGAGGCTGTGGAGTTCCCCACGCTGCACTCCCCGCGCCCTGAACAGTTATTAGGACAGGTGTTCACCCTGGAGGAGGAGGGGGGGGGGGGAGGGGTGGAGGGGGGGTAGAGAAAGAAACAGAAGGAGAGAGAAAGGAAAGAGTCTGCAGATTAAAATGATGTACAGAGAAAAGGCTGGGGGTCTCCAAGTGTGGGGTTAGTGTCCCAGTCTGCCTGTGGGGTTAGTTTAGGGGTGGGGTTGGTACAGGTTTGGGATTAGTCTAGGTGTGACTGTGGGGTTAGTCCATGTATGTACAATATGTGGGGTTAGTCAGGGTGTGGAGTTAGTCGCGTTATGGGGTTAGGCCAGATGTGACTATGGGGTTAGTCTTGGTGTGGGGATAGTTCAGGTGCTGGGTTAGTTCAGGTGCTGGGTTAGTTCAGATGTGGGGATAGTCCAGGTTTGATGGGGGAGTCCAGGTGTGATGGGGGATGGTCCAGGTATGACTGTGGGGTTAGTCTGAGTGTGGGGTTAGTCTGAGTGTGAGGTGAGTGACTGTGGGGTGGGTCTGAGTGTGGGGTTAGTCTGAGTGTGGGGTTAGTCTGAGTGTGGGATGAGTCTGACTGTGGGGTTAGTCTGACTGTGGGGTTAGTCTGAGTGTGGGGTGAGTCTGACTGTGGGGTTAGTCTGAGTGTGGGGTGAGTCTGAGTGTGGGGTGAGTCTGAGTGTGGGGTTAGTCTGATTGTGGGGTTAGTCTGAGTGTGGGGTGAGTCTGATTGTGGGGTTAGTCTGAGTGTGGGGTGAGTCTGAGTGTGGGGTTAGTCTGAGTGTGGGGTTAGTCTGAGTGTGGGGTGAGTCCAGGTTAGTCCAGCCCAGCGGGGCTCTCACCTGTAGGAGACGTTGAAGCCTGTAAGGTTGTAGGCAGCGTCGCTGAAGAAGTGCAGCAGGGCGAAGCCAGAACGAGACACCACCTCTGGGACTGTCTCGTTGCCATAGTGTTCAGGCACAATCAAGCCACTGTGATGAACACATTATATAGTTAAACACACCTCACATACACACACCTCACATACACACACCTCACATACACACACACCTCACATACACACACCTCACATACACACACCTCACATACACACACCTCACATACACACACACCTCACATACAAACACCTCACATACACACACCTCACATACACACACCTCACATACACACACCTCACATACACACACACCTCACATACACACACCTCACATACACACACACCTCACATACACACACCTCACATACACACACCTCACATACACACACACCTCACATACACACACCTCCCATCAAGGAAGTAGGTTTGTTTCAAACACGTGGGTAGGACAGTGTGTACATTAGGGCTGGCCGGTATGGCCTCAAATGTTTATCACGGCATACAGTGCTGATCCTAGCACATTTGGGCCTTGGGCAAGATTTATCACCAGGAAAACTCTGTTAAATATTTGTAGTGAGTTAGCTCTAGCTATAAACAATTATTACACGGCTGAATACTCGATTCAGTTGGCCTCCAATAAACATTTCACAATTTTAACCATTTTGGCATTGGATTTGTCAAACGCATTCTGGAAGATTCATTTTCGCACACATGCATGGCTTTCAGGTGGTGACAAAGATTCCTAGTGTTTCTACCTTTGGCTAGCCGCTAGCACAACAACGACACTACTTATAGAGTAGGCTACTGTTTGTTGGTCGATGTCTGATAACTTGAAACCAAACCATTTCCAAACGACAGAAGAGGGCCCCCTTTTTTTACCAATTCTTCTTTGTCCGGCAAATCAACCCCACTGGCGTTATTTTCAGACGTCGTTAACGCTTGCTTACACTTGCCAACAAAAGCAGTTTACTCATATGAAAGTTTGCTTTCTCTGGAGTTGCGCTAGCTTGTTTGTTGACTTTCACTGGCTGGCACAATGCATGCAGCGTCCATGCTGCAGGTTTTTGGGGGTAAAAGATACTAATTTGAACTAGCCCACTAGGCTGTATCACTTGACTTATATTTCATACCAAATAGAAACACTTTACTGAATACATGTATTTATATTGTGATATCCATGATAAGGCAACATCCATATCATGGCACAACGTAATACCGGTATTCGCGTTCATACCGGTATACCGCCCACCCCTAGTGTACATACACAAAATGTCCCATTCAATGTGGTAATACTTTACAATGCTCAATACAACTAACAGCCCTTGACAGCAGCTGAGGGAGCAAGGCTCCGAAGCTGAGGCCGGGGCTGAGGCCGGGGCTGAGGCCGGGGCTGAGGCCCACCTGAAGGCTGCCAGCAGAGGGGCGTAGATGGAGTCTCCGTCGTACACGTACAGGTGGTCCCAGCTGCACTCAGTGGCAAAGTGGTTGAACCGCAGTCGCAGAATGCTGTTGGGCCTGCAGACAGGGACAGAGTCAGCCTCACCCGTCAACTGTCTAGTGTCTGACCACCGCAAAAGACCTAAAGAAGCACGGCTATATGATTGACCTGGAGTACAGTTGGTTTCAGGATGACCTTGACTTGGGTCTCTATCTAAAGCTGGCAAATCCCTAGCACAGTCTGGAGAGAGAAGAAACTCCTAATTTAATATAGAAATAAAATACTGTATAAAAACAGTACAGTTTTCTGCACAGTGGCTAACAGTCACAAAATGATTGGTCGTTCATTCAGTGGTCTTCTAAAAATGGCCAACATCCACTAATCAAATCCCAGATATGTGGTGGGATGAAGGGATGTTTGTTCTCCTGGGTCAGGAAGAGATGAGACGGGAGAAGACAGGAGGGAGGGGAGGGGACAGGGGGAGACAGGACGGGAGGGGACAGGGGGAGACAGGACGGGAGGGGACAGGGGGAGACAGGACGGGAGGGGACAGGGGGAGACAGGACGGGAGGGGACAGGGGGAGACAGGACGGGAGGGGACAGGGGGAGACAGGACGGGAGGGGACAGGGGGAGACAAGAGGGGAGGGGACAGGGGGAGACAGGACGGGAGGGGACAGGGGGAGAAAGGACGGGAGGGGACAGGGGGAGACAGGAGGGGAGGGGACAGGATGGGAGGGGACAGGGGGAGACAGGACAGGAGGGGACCGCCTGCAGACAGCTCACTGCAGACTGTACCTCCAAGACGCCTTACAGCTGAGAGAGCTCTTTAACAGTCTCAAAGCGGGTGTCTGTTGGGTGCTTATTACATTATATTTCCTCCACCCAGTCAGAACTGTGCTGAGTGACAGCCTTTGTTCAGCTTCTCTAATGCTCTGCTGTTTAGCAAGCACCTGGATGGGGGATGGAATGAATGCTAAACTACTACACATTTGCATGGTTTTATATATTAAGAGACCATTGACTGATCGAATGAAATATGTGATCTATTGTATGGATGTGAATCTGCTGCTTGAGGAGAATCAGTGTAATATGCCAACAGTTGGAGTAGTCAAGCATTTCAGAGCAAACAACTCTGTTAATGTGCAAATGAACAAACAATAAACGTGAACTTAAGCTTGTGTTTTCATTGTTGACACTGGGTGGAGCAGGGTTAGGGTGCCCTTGTTTTGTGCGCGTGTTGTGGGTGAACCTACTGTCCCTCGATGAGCCAGGTGCACTTGGTCATGTATTTGTAGTTCCCTGGGCCGTCGGTCAGGAAGCCAGAGGGTCCAGACAGCCTAGGGGACACAGGTCAGAGGCGGCAGGTCAGACTCAGGAGAGGGAGGCCACTATAGACACCACCAACACCTCACTTCACACCCCGTCACATGACAGGTAACCGCATCCGATTGGCGGATTTCACGAGTATTAACGAGCTATGACTTCCCCACAAACACAGAAAGGTTCAGGAAAAGAGGAACAAGGGATTACTGAAGTGGAAAGCAAACCAGCAAACGTTCTGCTATCTGCTTTCTTCCCCAGCAGGAAGCCTGTTGGGGCTTGTCTCACTGTGGCCATGGTCAGCACAGAGAGGGGCCGACTGAGAGGCCCTGCCTGCTGTGATGGTAAAGCGGCTGAGGAAATGCTGAATGAGAAAACAATTGCATTTAGATAGCTTGTCTTTTACCTTAACATTACTGAAAGCGCTTAACATTTTTACCTCTCATTCACCGATTCACACACACACGCACACACACACACAGGCCCTGGCCTGCCCATCAGGAGCAACTTGAGATGTCGTGTCATGTTCAAGGACACTTCCACACGTGGACAGGAGGAGTCGGGGATCAAACTGCCAACCCTGAGGCTAGAGGGTGACCCTGGGGCTGGAGGGTGACCCTGGGGCTGGAGGGTGACCCTGGGGTTAGAGGATGACCCTGAGGCTAGAGGGTGACCCTGGGGTTAGAGGATGACCCTGGGGCTGGAGGGTGACCCTGGGGTTAGAGGATGACCCTGGGGCTGGAGGGTGACCCTGGGGCTGGAGGGTGACCCTGGGGTTAGAGGGTGACCCTGGGGTTAGAGCGTGACCCTGGAGCTAGAGAGTGATCCTGCAGCTAGAGGGTGACCCTGGGGTTAGAGGATGACCCTGGGGTTAGAGGGTGACCCTGGGGTTAGAGGGTGACCCTGGGGTTGGAGGGTGACCTGCTCTCCCTCCTGAGCCACAGCTACCAGGGAAGTGTACTACACACACCACCTCTCCTCACACTGTCACACAACACAGTTTACCACAGATGCCCCCTTTCCACCAATGCAAACCTGGTTCAGCGAGTGCTGGTTCGCAGCAGGTTCAACTGGCTCAACTTCTAAGAACCGGTTTGCTGTTCCACGGGCCAGAGACCCACATCGATACGACGTCACTGTTTGTATTGTACCTGTGGACGTCTGGCCCCTGGCACTGTAAGCCTCCATCTGCATCGACACACCAGAGATCCAACGTGTGTGCTGCTCGTCGTGGTCGATCGTCCTTCTACAGAACAATGCAAATTCTTTGCTGACGCTCACAAATTGTGTTGTTCTTGGTTGGTGACGATCCTCCCGCCCCCAGACCCTGGCGTGAGTGGAACGCTTCTCAAACAGATAGGGGTTGATGCCGCTCTGTAACCCGCTTTATTGGCCGGAACGTACAGAACTGGTTTGAGGTCGGCCACTGGCTCCAAACCCTCAAACTGCCTTGGTGGAAAAGGGTTGAGTGTCAAGGTGTTGCTGGTCTTGCACCCAGACAGATTCTATAATGTCCTGGTTTCAGACGGACTATATTGACCTGGTTTCAGATAGATTCTATAATGGCCTGGTTTCAAACAGACTCTATAATGACCTGGTTTCAAACAGACTCTATAATAGCCTGATTTCAGACAGACTATATTGACCTGGTTTCAGATAGATTCTATAATGGCCTGGTTTCAAACAGACTCTATAATAGCCTGATTTCAGACAGACTATAATGGCCTGGTTTCAAACAGACTCTATAATAGCCTGATTTCAGACAGACTATAATGGCCTGGTTTCAAACAGACTCTATAATAGCCTGATTTCAGACAGACTATAATGACCTGGTTTCAAACAGACTCTATAATAGCCTGATTTCAGACAGACTATAATGGCCTGGTTTCAAAGAGACTCTATAATAGCCTGATTTCAGACAGACTATAATGACCTGGTTTCAGACAGACTCTATAATAGCCTGATTTCAGACAGACTATAATGACCTGGTTTCAGACAGACTCTATAATAGCCTGATTTCAGACAGACTATAATGACCTGGTTTCAAACAGACTCTATAATAGCCTGATTTCAGACAGACTATAATGGCCTGGTTTCAAACAGACTCTATAATAGCCTGATTTCAGACAGACTATAATGACCTGGTTTCAGACAGACTCTATAATAGCCTGATTTCAGACAGACTATAATGACCTGGTTTCAAACAGACTCTATAATAGCCTGATTTCAGACAGACTATAATGGCCTGGTTTCAAACAGACTCTATAATAGCCTGATTTCAGACAGACTATAATGGCCTGGTTTCAAACAGACTCTATAATAGCCTGGTTTCAAACAGACTCTATAATAGCCTGGTTTCAAACAGACTCTATAATAGCCTGGTTTCAGACAGACTATAATGACCTGGTTTCAGACAGACTATAATGACCTGGTTTCAGACAGACTATAATGACCTGGTTTCAGACAGACTCTATAATAGCCTGGTTTCAGACAGACTATAATGACCTGGTTTCAGACAGACTATAATGACCTGGTTTCAAACAGACTCTATAATAGCCTGATTTCAGACAGACTATAATGACCTGGTTTCAAACAGACTCTATAATAGCCTGATTTCAGACAGACTATAATGACCTGGTTTCAGACAGACTATAATGACCTGATTTCAGACAGACTATAATGACCTGGTTTCAGACAGACTATAATGACCTGGTTTCAGACAGACTATAATGACCTGGTTTCAGACAGACTCTATAATAGCCTGATTTCAGACAGACTATAATGACCTGGTTTCAGACACACTATAATGACCTGGTTTCAGACAGACTATAATGACCTGGTTTCAGACACACTATAATGACCTGGTTTCAGACAGACTATAATGACCTGGTTTCAGACAGACTCCCAGGTTCAAGGCCATGAGTGTTCAGCAACAATACTGCAACTGTAAAACATTAAAATCCCAGGCTATCATCTATGACGATAGACAGCTGATAAGGATGGCCTGATCCTGGCCTAGGTCCGACTGGCACTCTGTACAACAGCAACAACTTCTATCAGTGTTTCCTTTAGGATTTGTATTAGCATTGGGGGCAGGTCTGTCTGAACAACAACACCCCCCCCCCCTCTCAGCCGAAAGAAAGTTCACTATATTTCGGAGCAGGTTAATGTAATAGGGTAGTCTACTACATAGTCTACTGTCTAATAGCTAATGTAATATTGCACATATTTTCGTCCTATTTCCCCTAAAGCAATATGGTTAGGCTACGTAAAGACACCCCTTCCACTGAGTTCTAAATGGCATAAATGCTGCATGTGTACACTGTCTGCTTCATTTGATCTTGCCATATAGGCTAAGCATTGTGTAGCAAATAATAACAATAAACCCACTATTAATTACATTATCTTAATGCGGTGTGACTACTTTAGTAATAGTGCACCTAAAATACAAACGTGAGCAAGGGCGTTTAGCAATCGCTATCGAATCAACAGCCACGTGCAATTTAGCTTGCAGGTGAAGAATACAAACAACAAAAATCAGTTCACTTGATTTAAATTATACTATAGACTAACACAATAACAGGCTTAAATGAACTGACAACATCAGTTCTACTACTTTACAGTTGTCCAGGACACCCAGTGGTACGCGTGTCTATGCTATTCTCCAACATGCACTCTAACAATCACTGCTGATAGACGGCCTATCGTACAGCCCTATTTCAGATACCGTGGCGGCAGAAATGTTGCCGTGGCGGACCGTAAAATCAACATAGAGGAAACACTGACTATACCTGATGGCTAGTTTCAACCCATGTTTACTGAGTGAGTCTACCCTACGTAATGACAGAGACCTCTCCGTCCCATGCTGATGATGTAGAGACCTCTCTGTCCCATGCTGATGATGTAGAGACCTCTCCGTCCCATGCTGATGATGTAGAGACCTCTCCATTTCATGTTGATGATGTAGAGACCTCTCCGTCTCATGCTGATGATGTAGAGACCTCTCCGTCTCATGCTGATGATGTAGAGACCTCTCCGTCTCATGCTGATGATGTAGAGACCTCTCCGTCTCATGTTGATGATGTAGAGACCTCTCCGTCCCATTCTGATGATGTCAGACCTCTCCGTCCCATGCTGATGATGTAGAGACCTCTCCGTCCCATTCTGATGATGTCAGACCTCTCCGTCCCATGCTGATGATGTCAGACCTCTCCGTCCCATTCCGATGATGTCAGACCTCTCCGTCCCATGCTGATGATGGAGAGACCTCTCCGTCTCATGCTGATGATGGAGAGACCTCTCCGTCTCATGTTGACGACAGAGACCTCTTTGTCTCGTGTTGCTGATTGTTCCAGCTGTCAAGCAGAGGGCATCTGTCGGAGCCATGTGGCACAGCAGCAAAAGAAGCGGGATTCCAGTGTTAACAAGGGCCTGGCTGGCAGACAGACCGGGACACTGTCAACACTGTCTGCCTCCAGTGTGTGAGCGTGGTTCTGTCTCCTGTGGGTCTTCAGCCTAATTCACTTCAGGCTGTCTGCATCTACAGGCAGGAAACCCCTACTAACACAGAGGAAGTAGGATGGCCCCAGAGTGGCTCAGTCCCAGCCAGTCACAAGGTCTCTCAGCGCAGCCGCCCACCGGATGCACTCAAGACGGAGCTTGTAGAGTTATAGGGACTTCTAGAACTTAAAGGCTGACAACGGTCGGATCAACGGTAACGACACACTGGAACGATGAGCGTTCCAGAACAGAGAATGGAGGTCCATGTGGCTGGATCCCATGAGGCCTCTCTCCATCACATTGACACTGAAACACTCACTTCATAGGGGCCCTGTCAGGGTCTTATCACACAGCGGGCAGACATGAGCAGATCAAAAGAGGGACTCAGATCAAGATCAAACACTCAATGCTTCGAGTTAGCACGAGTTAGCCAAGAGCAATACTTCCTATCGAAACACGCAGCAGGCTTGAGATACGGACCCCAAACGCGTCTTCTGATTTGTGCGTATGCGTGTTTGAACAGCCTCCTTAGTTCAACCCTCCACACGGGCTAGCCTCCAGGTGTTACAGGTGACGTGGCGTCGCTCGTCACGGTGGCTTCCTACAGGTTTTGCCCACTCCTAGGGTCAAACCAGGTCCTCTGACTCACAACCGCCTCAACTAAACACTGCTTTAGAAAGAGTGTTTAACAAACTCAACTCAGTCACACCACCCTAGCAGAGTTAAACACATCAAACTAGCAGAGTGACAGACACACCAGACTAGCAGAGTCACAGACACATCAGACTAGCAGAGTCACAGACACCAGACTAGCAGAGTTAAACACATCAGACTAGCAGAGTTACAGACACACCAGACTAGCAGAGTGACAGACACATCAGACTAGCAGAGTCACAGACACAACATACTAGCAAGTTAAACACATCAGACTAGGAGAGTCACAGACACACCAGACTAGCAGACACAGACACACCAGACTAACAGAGTCACAGAAACACCAGACTAGCAGAGTCACAGACACATCAGACAGAGTCACAGACACATCAGACTAGCAGGGTCACAGACACATCAGAATAGCAGAGTCACAGACACATCAGACTAGCAGTCACAGACACATCAGAATAGCAGAGTCACAGACACATCAGACTAGCAGTCACAGACACATCAGACTAGCAGAATCACAGACACAACAGACTAGCAGAGTCACAGACACATCAGACTAGCAGAGTCACAGACACATCAGACTAGCAGAGTCACAGACACATCAGACTAGCAGACACAGGCTGCCTCATCTGGGTCCTCTCAAGGCTCTATGGCAGCACTCCCCTCAAGACAAACACCAGCTCAGAACTCATCTCAACCAAAACTAGCTGCTTTTGATACCACAACACAAATCAAAAACATGTCTACTATTATGACTCTGATGGACAGCAGAGGTCAAAGTTCAGGCCGAAAGTGTGTCAACAATAAACCACACCCTGTGGTAAACCTAAGAATTCCAATCAATTCAGCCACCAGGCCAAACATTATAGAACAGGGTTCACAATCTTTAAAGGAAGTTTGTCCGTTTATTGCCACTGGAGATCACAGCCAATGAGCAGACAGAGCACCCCACACGCAAACATCACCCAAAATGTCCTGGATGCACTCAAAGATAGCAGTACTAATTGGACTAAATGCTGTCGTTCTATTACCTGCTCCCCGAGTTTAGACTGAGCTGATACAGACAGAAGGATAGACAGACAGATGTAGAGACAGACAGATATAGAGACAGACAGACAGAGACACAGGGAGAGAGAGAGAAGACAGAGAGACAGACACAGAGACAGTATGGCAAACTGTCTGTTACATCAGCGTGACTGCCTTTGAGCTTCTCAGTCATCACTTCCTGTGGGAACATGCCCAACTTTGGTTTGGATAGGATCGGTCAGAGAGCAGGATCAGAGGGGAGGAGAGAGGGTCCTGGAGGAGAGGTTCGTGGAGGAGATGGTCGGGGAGGAGAGGGTCAGGGAGGAGAGGATCGGGGAGGAGAGGGTCAGGGAGGAGACGGTCGGGGAGGAGAGGGTCAGGGAGGAGAGGGTCGGGGAGGAGAGGGTCGGGGAGTAGAGGGTCGGGGAGGAGAGGGTCGGGGAGTAGAGGGTCGGGGAGGAGAGGGTCAGGGAGGAGATGGTCGGGGAGGAGAGGGTCGGGGAGGAGAGGGTCGGGGAGGAGATGGTCGGGGAGGAGAGGGTCGGGGAGGAGAGGGTCGGGGAGGAGAGGGTCGGGGAGGAGAGGGTCGGGGAGGAGAGGGTCGGGGAGGAGAGGGTCGGGGAGGAGAGGGTCAGGGTGGAGAGGGTCGTAGAGGAAAGAGACGAGAAGGGAGAGACATGATAACGGAGACGGGAGGGGAGGATTAGAGGAAACAAATGAGGAAATCATAGCTTGTTTTCTGCCATACGGCTGAACGGTCTCATAAATGGGGTTATAAATGGATAAGTGCAGTTCCAGCCAACTCAAATTCCTGCAGTGTTAGGCTGACTGGGAGTTTCACATTTCAGCTACAAAGCAGGGATGGTAAATAAGCCAAAACATTCTCTCATTCTGGTCGTTATGTGTACAGACTACCAACCCACATCTCGTGTGTGTGATGCTACAGAAACAGACAGCTGTGAAAAGGGTAACTTTGTTCGGTCAATTATCCAGATAAAGCCGTGACAGCCAGCTACACATCACTAACATGCCTGAAACCGTTTCTAGATACTGATTTGACGCCATCCAGTTAGTTGCTGTGGGCAGAATTGATCCACACGAGATATTACGTGCCTTTAACAGTACGAGCGACGGTCACCACAACTTTCCCCATTGCTGTCATCAGGTCAATAAACTAGTCACCACAAAATAGGTTTGTAAATCATCAACACTTCCTTGTCCTGTTCACATTGGTTACTCTTAACAATGCGGAACACAGTTAGCTAGTTAACACATGAACCACAAACACGTAGGGGTGTCAAGATACATTGTAGCTAGTGCTACAACGTTGCTAATGTATTTTTTTGGGGACAATTACAGGGTTTTAACTGCAAGGAATTAGCCTTAGAAAGCACCTAATTGCAAGCTAGCTCTTCAGGGCCGATATTAACCAGGTATTAGGTGAGAGACTGATGGACAGTTGTCTAGCTAGCAATATTTCCTAGGACAGGGAGTTGGGTCTGTAGCTAATCGAGACGTATTTTGACTTAAGACAGCTAACGTTAGCAAATTCAATGTAAACAATTCCACGCAGCTGATTAGCCTAATATATCGGTCTCACCTGAACCTTCCTCCGCAGTGTTGGCATTGGTCCCCGACCCAGCCTGGGTTACACAAACAGCTGCCAGTAGCAGTGTTGCATTGCCCATTGAGGCACGGCTTGTCGCATTCTTTAGCCTCGGTGAACTTAGGAAGCCCACAGAACAAACCGAAGACACAGAACAGTAGCAGCGTTTTCAGCATTGAGCCGCGGGGACCTTCCTTCAACCCGCGGCTCAGGCTACGGTCAAAGCCTATGCAGGCCCGCCGTACTCCCTTGTCCATCCTCACAAAAGATGGCTGCTTGAATCAGGCACTCCGACTGTCCGATTATCCACGCGACGGACCGGTTTTCCAGCTCCTTTTTAAGTCGAGAGGAACGCTCTTGAAAAAACGTGTAGTATTTTTTCGTATCGGAATTTAATCTATTACTTGTTCACATCTTTCCGGCGGTTACGGTACCACCGCCGCACTGAGCCGCATATTGACATCTGGAAGTGACGCGAGGCGTACGGTCAAGTGGAGGAAATGCACAACGACTGTGAGCGCGAGAGCTTGAATAAAGCCTTTGTAGATGCGTCTCCACAGCGCGCTGATTTAATTTTCCTTTATTATAAGATAACTTAATAAACATTTTCTTTATTTAATTTAAATTAAAGCGTTAATATGTAAAAACTGCAAACCAGACACACTGTACAAATGTAATAGAACGTTTATTAAATTTAGACTTGTATGAAGTCATCATTTCAATGCACTTTATTGGATGAAGCGCATTCATATATTCATATACAAGTACCACCAATCCAAAAAGGATTGATTTCAGCATTGAACATAAATAAAAACAAATACACATATTTACAATTCCAGACAGACAGAGAATAAATTGTGTAGAGACACACTAGACCCCTGTGTGGAGATGGTTGGGGGGAACTGAACTAACTGAACATTCACAGAAAGGTTGTCAAGGAAACAGTGGGGCAGACTGAAGCCATGTCATTTCATACTAATAAATGTGTTGCTTTTGGTGACAACAAATATTCTAGAACATACACCTAAGTCTCAACTGTGAATGTAGAAAGACATGGTATTTTGAATGATCTCGTATTTCAAGAAACTAAAAGGAACATGCATTTTCTGAAGGGACAGCTACAGGGGCAGCTGTAGACAACAGATAAACTTTTGAGAAAAGACTTCATTTTTCCAAAAGACATTCAAAAAATCAAATTAACTATATATTTTATGAGACTGACCAAACTTACTCTAATCCCTATTCCTTCAGAACATAAAGTATCACTTTAGAGTCGTGAAATGTCAGTCCTCTGCAGAATATACTGATCTTTGCTCTTTTCAATCACAAGCATCAGACAGCATTGAAAACATCTAGACGTGCTTGAACCCCAGAACTAAAGAAACACTTGTTCCAGGTGTTGAACTGCCAGGAATCACCCGTTCAGACACGAGGGCCTAGGGTGGACTCTACTTCCTGCATCAGCGACAATAAAGATTTTACAGTGATCCAAAAAGAAAATGCCTGCCAAATTGCATCTTATCAAAAAAGTATTAGAAAAGGTACAATCAATAATTATAGTACATTACAATTAGCATGTGTAATAACTGGCACCTCTCCATGTGTCTCTCCTCCAACAATGCGAGGACACACTCACAGTCCTCTGTAGACTAGCTGTAGATGCTCAAACTGCAGAGTATCAACTACAGCTCTGCTGCTGTTTACCACCTGGTTAGGGCTGGGATGAGGGGCGGAGTCAGGGCTGGGATGAGGGGTGGAGTCAGGGCTGGGATGAGGGGTGGAGTCAGGGCTGGGATGAGGGGCGGAGTCAGGGCTGGGATGAGGGGTGGAGTCAGGGCTGGGATGAGGGGCGGAGTCAGGGCTGGGATGAGGGGTGGAGTCAGGGCTAGGATGAGGGGTGGAGTCAGGGCTGGGATGAGGGGTGGAGTCAGGGCTGGGATGAGGGGTGGAGTCAGGGCTGGGATGAGGGGCGGAGTCAGGGCTGGGATGAGGGGTGGAGTCAGGGCTGGGATGAGGGGTGGAGTCAGGGCTGGGATGAGGGGCGGAGTCAGGGCTGGGATGAGGGGTGGAGTCAGGGCTGGGATGAGGGGTGGAGTCAGGGCTGGGATGAGGGGTGGAGTTAGATTTTGTTGAGGGTAATTGATCATTTGTTGATAGGTTATTGACTAAATATTGAGCATCTGCAGATAATCTACAAATTGACTTTACAAATCAGGCTACCCAATGCTCCTAGACCAGACAAGCCGATGTGATTGGTGGAGCCTGCCAGGCCAGTGTGAAGATAAGCAGAGGAGAGCAGGTTGAACTGAGAGGTGAAAACAGCTCCTGGCCTTAGGAGCCCATGACACATTCAGACACTTTATAAAACTCATCATCTAGTTATCGTTTGTCTCTCCTAAACCTCTGTACACGAGCAGCCAAGTCCACGGCCCTGTCCCAGCCCACGCGCTCAGTCAACATACGAACCAAACAGTTGTTCTTGTCCTTTCGTTTTGCCATTATTTACAGAAGTCGACGAGGGCAGGAAGAATAATCCTGGGCAGATTCGGGCAGGAAACTCCAGGTGGAGCAGAAGTCTTTTACATTGACACGCTTGCAAAAAAAGAAAAATAGATTCTTTTTGGGGGATAAACACACAGCGCTCCCCTTGTCAGGAACATACAGTACAGCATTGACCTCAGCCCCTCTACTACACACACAGACTGGCTCGCCTGTCCCATGAGAGAGGGACAAACCCCCTCTCCCCAAGCCCAGTCCCAAGGCAGGTGAGAGAGACTGACCCACACACCATCCCCTCTCTCCCAGACATGCAGAAAGGCGGTTCTTGTTTATTTGGTCTCCCGGATCAGGAATGACGGGGCGTCCGAGACTGATGAAGGGAACAAAGATCCCCTCCTGTCCTCTCAGAGTTTCACCCCTCAGCCCTCCTCAGCCCTCCTCTCAGAGTTTAACCCCTCACCCCTCCTGTCCACTGAGCTGTAGCATAAGAAAACATACGGGCTGTTTGACGAGTTACGTACAAGCAACATGGAGGGTGGATTTGTCGAGAGGTCATGTGACGTGAGTGTTTGGGGGCTGGGGCATGGGAAGATTGTTTGGTCTTCCTAGGTTAGTGCTCTTCATAGGCAACAGACTGGCATGTGGGGTTGGGTGTTGGGGGAGGGAGGCAGTAGACTGTCACTAGTGTGAGGATGGTCAGGGTGTGTGTTCAAGTAGTGTGTGTGTGTGTGTGTGTGTGTGTGTGGCTGGTCCTGAGGGGGTGATCAGTAGACGGTCTAGTCAGCAGGGGTCTCCAACCATGTTCTTGGTGAGATACCTGCCTCTAAGTTTTCGCTTCAACACTAATCTAATACACGTATATGTGTGTGTGTCTGTGTGTGTATGTTCAAGGAGCATGTGTGTGTGTGCTCAGGTGGCGTGTGCGTTCAGGTGCTGTGTGTGTTTGTGTTCAAGCGGTATGAGTGTGTGCATGAGTGTGTGTGTTCAGGTGGTGTGTGTCCGTGTGTGTGTTCAGGTGTTGTGAGTGTGTGTGTGTTCAGGTGCGTGTGTGTCCGTGTGTGTTCAGGTGCGTGTGTCCGTGTGTTCAGGTGCGTGTGTCCGTGTGTGTTCAGGTGCGTGTGTCCGTGTGTTCAGGTGCGTGTGTCCCTGTGTGTGTTCAGGTGCGTGTGTGTCCGTGTGTGTTCAGGTGCGTGTGTGTCCGTGTGTGTTCAGGTGCGTGTGTGACCGTGTGTGTTCAGGTGCGCGTGTGTCCGTGTGTGTTCAGGTGTTGTGAGCGCGTGCGGGCCTCCCGCTGGAGGAGGCGCTGTATGTGCGTGAGCGCTGCCTCATCCTGCAGGGCAGCTCCAGCTCCTGGAACAGCGGCGTCTCGGTGATCTCCGCCGCCTCGGGCCGCTCCGGGGGGCTCCGCGACAGCATGCGCCGCACCATCCCCAGCTGCCAACAAGCAGGCAGGCAGGCCGTTACCAGGCAACCAAGCAGTCAATCAACCCATTAACCCAATCATTCAATCAAATCTAACAATGAGCAAATATATACATGAATCAATCAATACACAGCAGATGAAAAGGCTGATGAATCAATTAACCTTCAAAATCAATGAACATGGTACATGTGAATCAATTGTACCTGTCAATCAACCGACCATGAACTATGAATTAATCAGTGAATCCATTACTAAACGCACTGGTCTATAAATAATAATAACGGGTATCTTTATATTCAGACCATCGTTGGACGACATGTTAATATGTACAGCGCACGTTTGTGAAAGACAAACCTCAACTTTGGCCACTAGATGGAGGCAGAGAGCCACTCACCTCCTGAACGTTGTTCTTGGCGAAAACATCCGGAAACTGCAGAGCCCTCACTTCAGTCAGAGTCTGAGGAGGAGCACAATCTCAGAATAGCAGAGACAAACACGAAAGCGACCCTGCGCTCCTGCAGAGGGCCAGTCACAGGCTGGGTTGCCAGGTTGGCGGGCTACTCACCCGAACCCTCTCCATCTGGGTGCGGAAGGGGAAGAGCAGCTCAAACAGAATCAGCCCCAGGGAGAAGATGTCCACCTTGTGGGAGTACGAGTTTCCAGACAGCTGTGGAACACAAACAACAGCGCATTAGGTTTACTACGTGGGTCCTGAACTCCTTATTTTCCTTGTACACACAGGTGTGAACATGAAACCCCCCCCCTCCCAAAGTGGGGTGACGAGGTTCTCACCTGCTCTGGGCTCATGTACAGCTTGGTGCCCACCTGGCCCGTGTGCCGGGGGTAGGCTGGCAGGGGCGTGAGCACGCTGGGCTCGTCGTCCTCGTCCTGGTCCATGGCCGTCACCAGCCCCAGGTCCCCCACCTTCACCACGTCGTCCAGCGTGAAGAAGATGTTGGACGGCTGGATGAGGGAGGGAGGGAGGGGTGAGGCCCCGACACGCACTGCTGCCTGGGTGTGTGCGTCTTTGTGTGACTGTGTGTGTGTGTGCGTGTGACTGTATGCCTGTGTGTGTGTGTATTACGGTGTGTTTATGCCTGTGTGTGTGCGTGTATGACTGTGTCTTTATGCCTGTGTGTGTGTGTGTATGACTGTGTCTTTATGCCTGTGGGCGTGTGCGTCTTCACCTTGAGGTCCCTGTGCATGAGGCCCTTGCTGTGTAGGAAGTCGACCGCCTCAGCGATCTGCAGGAAGATGTCCAGACACTGTCCCCGCTGTCTCTGGTCCGCCAGGCAGCGCTGGGACATCCAGTCCTTCAGGTTCTCCTTCCGGCACAGCTGCATCTGGATGTAAAGGTGCACCCTGGGGGAGGGGCGCTGGGGCGGCTGGGGGCCCGAGGAGCCCCGGAGGGGGCTGGGAGCCAGGCAGAGGGAGGTGGGGCGGGGGGGCGAGGACGAGGGGGCAGCAGGAGGGTCCTGTCCCCGGGTGAGGGAGGAAGAGGAAGCGGCCTCGGTGAGCGTGTGAGGGCTGGCGGCGCCGGAGGCGGAGTCCGTCTCGCCGTGGGCGTCGCGGTCGCAGCCGGAGTCCTCGAACACGATGTCGAAGGAGGAGGAGGTGCGGTCGGCGGGGCCGCGGGGGGGGCACAGCTCGAAGGAGTGGGGGGTGTCGGAGGCCTCGGGGTCGGGCTGGCTGTCCTGCTCCGACATCAGGCTGTCCTGGCCCGGAGGGAGGCCGTGTCCGCCCCGCCAACCCCCGCTGCTGAACAGCAGAGCCTGGTCGCCCGGGGAGACGGGCCCCCTCGCCCCCCCGTCACCGGAGGCGGATGACACAGGCACTTTGACTGACAGGGCCTCCATGTGGTCTGGGAAGCTGAGGTGCCAGTCAGTGGTGCTGAGGAGGGGGCAGGGAGAGATGGGAGGGGGAGAGGGGAGTGAGAGATTAGCTGTCTGAGATGGTCTGCCCGCCCGCCCGCCTGTCTGTCAGCCTGCCTGTGTCTACCTGGCGTCTTTGAGCCACCTCTGGTCCATGTCCTCCTGCCAACCGTGTGGAGGGCTCTCCTGCCAGGCGTTGAAGTAGCGGATGATCCCAGGGTGCTCCAGCTTGGCCAGCGCCTTCACCTCCCGCATCACCTTCTCTCTGGCCTGCTCCCTGAGCACACACACACGTCCGCACACACACACAAACACACGCGCACACAAGCACACACGGCCACAGACACACGGGCTTAATCACATGTGTGAATGAATATGTGTGTGTGAATGTGTGTCCAAACGTGTGTGTGTGGGCCTCTGTTTATGTGTGTTTATTTTACCTGTTGGGCAGGCGGATCCTCTTGATGGCGTAGTTGCAGTCGTCCACTTTGTTCCGGGCCTCAAACACGACCCCGAACCCCCCTCTGCCCAGACACTGCACCGGCTCAAAGTCTGTCAGGTACCTGCAGGAGGGGCGCACACACACACACAAGATCATTTTTCATCTTGTAGACATGTTGTACTGTTGAGACTGAGGTCAGAGGAAGTGAGGTCAGAGGATGTGAGGTCGGAGGGTAGATCAGGTGATGTACACCCGATTAGATTCACCAGCCTCCCAGACAGCAGCTGATGGACGGGTAAAGTTATCCAATCTCTGCATGATACTATGGGTCAAGGTGACTGTGTGTGTGTGTGTGTGTGTGTGTGTGTGTGTGTGTGTGTGTGTGTGTGTGTATATATATATATATATATGTGTGTGTATGTGGGTGTGTATGTGTAACCAAGTTAAATTGGTTAAAGTCAGTCCTCAGTAAAAGTAGCTGACCAATGACCTTAACAACGACCCTTTTATTCAAAATTGAAAAACAGCCTGGAAAAGCAGCGGTCACCATGGCAACAGCATTCATTCCACTATCAGTCAGACTGTGATGTGGCTGTGATGGCTTGGCCAGCCTGTCAGGCCATCACCAAGGTTATGGAGGACGTTTGCTAAGCATCAACAGCATACCTGGACACGTAGTCGCTGAGACGAGTTTCTATGGCAACCATCTCTGAGGTGGAGTCCAGGGCCGGGGGGTCGAACTTGCTGTCTGTCTGGCACTGCGTCTCTGACTCCTTCCGTTGCTATGGACACAGAGCAGCTCTGTAAACAAGCCCCACCTCTAAACATGCCCGACCTGTAAACCTGCCCCACCTGTAAACCTGCCCCACCTGTAAACCTGCCCCACCTGTAAACCTGCCCCACCTGTAAACCTGCCCCCCCTGTAAACATGCCCCCCCTGTAAACCTGCCCCACCTGTAAACGTGCCCTGTGTGTGTGTGTGTGGTGCAGCAGGCTTACCCGTATGTACATGACGGGGGCAGGGGGGTGGAAGAACTTGCGTACGATGTAGGTGGTGGTGGCGATGCAGAGTATAATGGTCCCCAGGATCTCCTTCCACCAGGGCAGCAGCAGCACCGGGTCCTTCCTGCGCCGCCCCTCGCTGGGGACATGGCTCACCTCCGCTCCGCGCTTCTCCCGGTACCGCTGGCTGTAGTAGTAGCCGTTATCTGGAGACGGGACAGGTCGGGGCTCAGTCATCTACCATGATCCCTCAGGTCTCTACAGTACTGCACTCTACTGGACTGGATTACACTATACTACACTGTACTGTACTCTACTGTACTCTACTGTACTACATTCTACTTTACTGTACTACATTCTACTGTACTCTACTGTACTACACTGTACTCTACTGTACTCTACTGTACTCTACTGCAGTGCACTCTACTCTACATGACTGTACTCTGTTCTACTGTGCTCAACTCTACTCTGGTGGTAGTGTGTCAGTGTGGTGGTTGACATGGTGCCGTTACCGTAGGGATACTGCAGGACGGACAGCGCTCCGTTGCTGTACTCGTCATGGGAGAACTTGTCGTTGTTTAGGCACTTGTCAAACTCATCGGAACCCACCAGGACCGGGGTACGGGAGGGGGAGTCTGGGGGGAGAGGGAGGAGAAACACCCCATCACTATCAGCACATGAACCTGACCCTTGCTCACGCTCGGGGTCACGGGGTTCCAGAGACGTTCCCGTGGTTACAGAGCGGTTAGCGTGGTCACGTCCTGGCGTGTTACTTACGGATGAGGGGTTTCCACTTGACGACGGGCATGTGGCCGTTGTGGCCCTTTAGTGCCTGGGAGGGGAACTTGTCTGAGCCCCTGACAGATGACTGCAGGTAGAGCTGGCCCTGGAACATACCTGGAGACACACCAGCACTTCAAACACACCCGCCCAACTAGGAGTGTGTGTGTGTATGTGTAGGTGTGTGTTGTAAGAGTGTATGTCTGTGTTGTGGGAGTGTGTAGGTGTGTTGTGAGACTGTGTGTGTATTGTGTAAGGTGAGCGTGTGTGTGAATGTATGTGTGTGTGATGAGTGTGTGTGTGGTGGGCATGTATGTACGTGTGCGTGTGTGGTGTGTGTGTGTGGTGAGCATACGTGTGTTCGTTTGTGTGTCTGTGTGGCCTGTGTAGTGATTGTGAGGTGTGTGAGGTGTAAAAAGTGTGTGTGGTGTGAGTGTGTGTGTGTGTGCATACCCAGGTACACGCTGGACTCTGTGGCGCCCCTGGCCTGCTCCATGATGTCTTCCTCCTCAGGCTCAGCGTCTGATTGGCTGCCGTAGCGCGTGTCGTCAAACAGGCTGATGGGCGTCACCTTGCCCCCACCCACCAGCCAGGCGGCAGCGATGGGGGTGCAGAACTGGGGGGCACACACAACCATGATTACAGAGATCATCACATACATACACGCTATAGCTATAGGTTTCAGAACAGAGGATGGTTGGGAGTTGGCAGCTAGGAGCTAGGATCTAAGAGCTAGGATTTAAGTACTAGGAGAGGTATGAGCCAGAAGGTAGAGGCTAGGAACTAGGAGCAAGGTGGTAAGAGTTAGGAGCAAGGAGGTAGAAGCTAGAAGATAGGGGATAGGAGTTAGGAGCAAAGAGGTAGAGGCTAGGAGTTAGGGGGTAAGGGGATAGGAGGTAGGAGAGAGTTGTCTTGTCACCTGGTGCTCCCAAACCAGCTGTCCTCCAGACTTGGTGCTGAAGGCTAGGACTTTCCAGTCAGGCACGGAGACCTTGATGACCAAGTCCTGGTTCTCCACCTGGGCCTCCTCCTGTATGACGCGCTGCCGATCTCTCCTCTCCTCCTTCCACAAGTCCCCGCTGGCCAGCTCCCCCTCCAGGAAACTCAGACCCGACTGCTGGTCAGACACCAACTTCAGCTCAAAGTTACCAACACTGAAGTTCCACCTAGGGAGAGTGAGGCAGGGAGGGACAAAGAGAGAGAGAGACAGAATGAGGCTCACAGAAGCCGAGAACGGTGCGGGCTCAGAGTTGGAGGGGGTCTTTGGGATTTGTAGTTCATGGTTAGATGGCTCCTCAACACTTACTTCTCGAGGCCGGAGCGAGGCCGGACGGCGCGGACAGTCTTCTGGGTCCTGTGGAGCAGCAACAGGTCCTCGGGCCCCGTCTCCTCCTCACCCCAGCGGCTGCAGCCAACCGCAGAGCAGATATACCTCAGCTGCAGGGGGGGCAGAAAGAACCAGGCAGCTGTCAACTACTCAGTTACCTGGCTGATAAGGAAGAGGAGGAGGAGGTGGAGGATGAGGGGGACTTCTGACCTTGCCGCTGTAGGCTCCCAGGCCGTAGGTGGTTAGGGTCTTTCCCCCCACCAGGACCGTGTCCTCGGCGATGCGGTAGGACGACTCCAGCAGAGACTCCACGCTGAACGGAACCGCCTCCATCACCTCCCGGTCCCGATTCCACTGGAACAGGGCTCCGTCCAGCGATGGGATGAACATCTTACTGCCGAACACCTGGATACAGGGGAGCAGGGGGAGTATGTTAATATACGGTAAACACACACACACTCACAGACCGGTGCCACGCAGGCTGTACTAAGCCCTCCAGCCAACCAGTGAGAAGCTGACGTGTTCTCCACAGCCAATAAGAAGTTGGTATGACAAGTCTGTGTTGTTCTCCTCAGCCAATGAGACGTTGGTATGACCAGGCGTGATTTAATGAGTCCTTCTGCTAGGAAGCACCAAGCATGGACAACCTCTGGATCTGCTGTTGTCAGGACGACATCTCACCTCCTCTCTTCTGTCTCCCTCCCCCTGTCCCTCTTCTCTCTCGTCTCCTCTGTTCACCCCCTCTATCCCTCCTCCTGTTGCTCCCCTCTCCCTCTCATTTCAGAATCTCTCTCACTTTTCCATACCTTCATTCCCCCCCCCCCCACTCCCTCAACATGTATGTGTGATGGTGTGTGTGTTATAGTGTATGTGTTATGGAGTGTGTGTGTGTGTTTGTTTTAGTGTATGTGTTATGGAGTGTGTGTGTGTGTTATAGTGTATGTGTTATGGAGTGTGTGTTATAGTGTGTGTGTTATGGAGTGTGTGTGTGTGTGTGTTTTAGTGTATGTGTTATGGAGTGTGTGTGTTATAGTGTATATGTTATGGTGTGTGTGTGTGTCTCCTGCAGCCTTGTTTCTGTAACCTGGAATGCCTGGCTGCAGCGGACAAAGCCCCGCCATTGGCTGAGAGCCTCAGCTCTCCCCAACCCGGTGCTTAGCAACTGCGCGGTGTGATTGGTGCTCGCCAGGCCCTCAGACGACAGTCTGCTCGGTGATTAGGGGAGCCCGCCCCATTGCCATTGGCTAGCTGAATGACACCGCCAGGAAACAGGCACCTATTGGAGCGTGTGGAGGAGAGGGAAGGGGGGCATAAACCGCATTGTCTGCAGAAAAGAGCTGTCACTTGAAAGCAGTGGAGAGGATTTCAATTAGAGTCAGGAGTGTGTGTGTGTGTGTCTGAAGGGGGGGGGCAGCACAAGAGAGGAGAGGGGGGGGAGAGGGGAGGGATTACAGACAACCGGTGAGGTAATGCTTCAGCCAAAGAATGATGTCATCTCATAACACTCTCTCTCTCTCTCTCTCTCTCTCTCTCTCTCTCTGCCTCTCTCTCTCTCTCTCTCTCTGCCTCTCTCTGCCTCTCTCTCTCTCTCTCTCTCTCTCTGACTCTCTCTCGGCCTCTCTCTCAGCAGTTTGAATGAATGGCTGGTGAGTGAGGGGGTTCTGTGTGGCAGAGAGGTGTGTGGCTGTGTGTGTGTCTGTGTCTTTATCTCTGTGTGTGGCTGTGTGTGTGTTCTTTAAGTGAAGCTTGCCTCGTGGGCCAGCAGTGTGCTGTGTTGAGTTACTGAGTGATGACATCAGAGGTCAGGGAGGACAGAGGGAGTCCCCCACATCATCCACACCAGCAGACAGAAATCTGGGGGTCTGGAGGGTCAGTCTGGGGGTCTGGAGGTTTGGGGGGTCAGTCTGGGGGGTCAGTCTGGGGGTCTGGAGGGGAAGTATGGGGGTCTGGAGGTCTGGAGGAGAAGTCTAGGGGGTCAGTCTGGGGGTCTGGAGATATGGACGGGAGGTGTGGAGGGAGTCTGGGGGGATTGGAGGTCTGGAGGTGAGATCTAAGTAGGAGGAACATCAGGAAGCTGGGCGGACATGTTCACCCTTGTCTGGGGGGCTAATTCAGCTCTGCAGTAATCAATGAAGGAGTGTGCGTGCGTGTGTTTGTGTGTGTGTGTGGCCAGATCAGAAACAGGGATTAAAGCATCAGGAGAGACAAGAGCAGGAGAATGAGTCAACCCCTCCTCCCCCTACCCCCCCAGCTCTAAAGAGCTTACCCTTCTGCAGCATGCTGGGATGCCCCCCCCCCCCATATGCTGCTGTCTATATGAAGAGATGACATCACCTATGCTCTGACAGCACAGTCCATCATCCCTCCCCTAGACCCCCCCCTCCTCCTGGTCCACAGCTCTGCTGTCTGAGGACGAGTAGCCAAAGAACTGGATGAGCTGTTTATGATGTCATCGCAGGCCTCCTGCAGTGTTTGCGCGCACACGCACACACTCTCACTCTCACACACATCCACACAGTGAGTCAACTCAGTGCACTCATTAAGATGTGGGTTAATTACTGCCTGCTCTAAGTTGTGTTATGGTGTGGATTTAGTCTGTGTGTGTCGTTGGGGGGGTGGGCTGTTGTGTGTGTGGGGTGGGGGGGGTTGGCCTGTTGTGTGTGTGGGGTGGGGGGGGTTGGCCTGTTGTGCATGAGTGTGTGTGTGTGTTGGGGGGGTTGTTTGTGGGTGGATATTTCAACTCAGCTGGGTGTGTAGGTGTCGATGTGAGTAGGGCTATGGAGAAGCCATAACTGCACTGCTGGTAGCAACTTTCCCCATGTTTATTATGACTGCACATCCACATAAGTTATCAGGAAACCCCTTTAGTCATCAGTTAACACGTTAACATTCTTCAGTTAACCTTCGATGAAATCCCTTACTCTATTAAAAGTAAACGTTTCCACTGCTAATTAGCAGTTAGTTACTTCAGAAAACCCTTTGAAACACGCTGATTCAAACTACCGGGCCAGCGTCACTGTGACTGCTCACCTGATCGTATCTGATCTGGAACAGCCATGCTGAACTTGGCATCTGCTAAATGCCAGTATGCCCCCAAAAAGCAAATAATCTTGAAATGTACTTTCAAAACTGGCTGGCATAACGTATTTTGTGGAATTAATTTGGCCCAATTGCCAATTGAAATGTGTTTGTCCCACAAGTAGCCTAAGAAATGTTAGTTCTTGGCAAGGTCCTTGCTTAGCCAGAAGTAGGGAAAGTGATTAAAAAGTTGCACTTGTCAACCAAGTTGACTAATGTTGACTCAAAAACAAATCTGGCTTGTATGTTTGTGTGTGTGTTTGTGCGTGCGTGCATACGTGTGTGTGTGTGTGAGTGCATGTGTGCGGGTGCTATGGGGTGTAAACATTGTCAGCGTAGCTGCACACAGTGCGTTCCCCGCGTACCTGATACGGGTGAATTCCGCGTGAGTTACTCTGGCGAGTTTAACAAAGCCTACTATACATTACAGTTTGATAGAACATTTGGTGTGCATATCAGAAAGGGAGTCAGGTGGCTGAACGGTGAGGGGATCGATTCCCCACTGTGGCCCAAATGACGTTGTGTCCTTGGACAAGGCACTTCACCCTACTTGCCTGGGGGGGAATGTCCCTGTACTTACTGTAAGTCGCTCTGGATAAGAGCGTGTGCTAAATGACTAGATGTAATGTAATATCAACACCCACCCAAACACACAACGCTAATCCTAATCTGCCTGCCCAGATGCCCTTTCGGCAAAGATCTCGGTGATCTTGGTGAAACCTATTCAGACCCAAACCCAAAGAGCTCCCGCGTCTAGCTGTCTGGCCGCTGCATAAGGGTGTCAGTATGCAAAGCACATGCGTCACCTGCCTGTGCGCACGCCTAGATATGTATCAAACAGTCAGGCGCAGTGTTCACGGTAGGTGCAGGCCTTGCGTCTTTGAGGCGCATGTCAGCTGGAGTGGACGCGTCACGTACCCACATGTCAGTAACATACGTGTTCACATGTTAGTAACATACATGTTCACATGTTAGTGACATATGTGTTCACACTACAGTAACATGTGTTCACACGTCAGTAACATACATGTGCGCGACGCCAGCGTGACGTGTGTGAATGCCCGTGTCCATTGGAAGTCTGTGTCAGAGTTCTCACGTGCGTTCAGAGGTTTGATGTCATCGCGTGTGCAGGTGCTGCTGTGCGCTTTGCATATGAACCGCTGACACCTCAGTGTGTGTGCTTGTACGCTTGTGTGTGTGTGTATGTGCGTGTGTGTGTGTGTGTGTGTGTGTGTGCGTACCTCAGGCTTGCTGAGGCTGGAGGAGACCAGGCAGCCAGATCCCACGTCCAGGTCCCACTGCTTGCGTCCCTGGTTGTTGGGGTCCAGAGCCGAGATCCGTCCATCCAGCGTGCTGATGATCACCAGAGACCTGGGGAGGGACACACACACCAGTTACCACACACACCGGTTAGCACACACACCAGTTAGCACACACACCAGTTAGCACACACACACCAGTTATTGAGGCTAAGGTAAGTAGCCTATGTGTGTACGCGTGAGCATTTGCGTGTCTTCTTCATCAGTTCAGCAGCACACCTGTATTACATTTACATTGAGTCATTTAGCAGACGCTCTTATCCAGAGCGACTTACAGTAAGTACAGGGACATTCCCCCCGAGGCAAGTAGGGTGAAGTGCCTTGCCCAAGGACACAACATCATGTGGCGCGGTGGGGAATCGATCCGGCAACCTTCTGATTACTAGCCCGACCCCCTCACCGCTCAGCCATCTGACTCCCACCTGTATGACCGGCCAATCACAGAGCTCATCATTCACACGGCAACCAATCACAGATCAGCTGGTTTCCACAATAACAACAAAAACACACTAGGTCACAAAGACAAGTTTACACACCACACACCCAGTCGTATACATCTCAACATGCGTGTATATATTGTAATGGACATTGTTATATTAACATGGCTGGTATAGTTAGCTTCTGAGAAAGCTGGAGCCTTTTGTACTATAAGAGTGCCTAGTTAGCTGCTGAGAAAGTTGTAACCTTGTGTGGTCTAACTGTGCTGATAATATGACAGAAAGCCTGTTTAGCCTGTTGTGTGCAGGTGGCTGCAGCACTATCTCCCTGTGCTACAGGCTTGTCCTTAAGACTTCCTCATCAGACGCTGACAGACTATGTACTCTGAGAGGGTCGGGGCTTTTCCCTGCACGGTGGCATGGTGTATAACATAACTCAGCATAACATCACTACAGTAGTAAACTATCACGACACTGACGCACCAAGAGGAAAACATTGTTTTTCTCTCCGCAGCCAATAAGAAGCACTCTGCAGAAGCTTCGTTTCTTGCTCTCCATTGGCTGCTGAGCTTTGCCAAAAATATTGGTCTGATTGGTTGTTACTAAGCAGTAGGCTCGAAGACAATGAGGAAGCAGAGCTGCATGCCGAGCGAGGCTCCGCCTCCCCGCCTTGGCCCCGCCCCCAGCCATGCTGTGACTGCGAGAGCAGGAATCAGACGGTCTGAGGGGAGAGACTCGTCACCACAGAGATCACAGACCTCTCCTGAGCTCCCTGTTGGGGGGGGGGTGTTGTCTCCCCCTTAGACGGAGACAAGACACTGAAACACGCTGCCGAATCTGAAACATGCAGCCAGAGAACTCCAGCTGTTTGTTTTCCAGGGTGGGGGTGACTCTGTCCCTGGCCTCTGGTCCTGCTGCCGGCCGGCTACGCCACACAGCTGCCAGTGGGAGCGAGCTAGGCACACAGATGTTTGCCTCAAAGAGACACAGACTCACAACGAGACATGTTTGCATTCAGGCGTTGACTTCAAAGTGTCACAACAGCGTTCACAACTGAGATTCGAGCTTTGTGCAATTGTCAAAGCAGCCGACCAATTATCCATGCTCTGTCCCCAGCTCCCCCCTGCCCCCCTGCCCCCCTCCCCCCAGCCTCAGCCACTGCCCCCGGTAAACACACTCCATTGAAAGAAAGAAGAAAGAGGCAGGATGTTTACACAGGCAGAGTCTCTAAGGAGCACGAATCACCCCTCTCCACCAATCAGAGCAGCTTGCCTTCAGCCAGAACAAATCAGAGTTCTGTTTTCAACCTCACTCAGCCAATAGCTGAACCTCGGCTTAGACACTGAGCCAATAGCTGAGAGCGTCTGCCTGTAACCATGCACCAGCGAGCAGCCTTGGTTACGTGCTGCAGTGTGTGTGTAGTGTCAGTGTGTGTGCGTGTGTTGTGTAAATGTGCGTCCGACAAACGGCTGCGCTGAAGTGGCAGAGAGTAGCATGGTTAGCACGTGGTTGCTGGGTACAAAACCAGAACCACACCCTGCTAGACAGAACCAAGACCACCATATGCTAGACAGAACCAGGGCCAGAACCACAACTAGAAAAGTCTAGCTTTAAGGGTTATGGCTGGTTATAAAGGTTGGTTATAAGAGTTAGGGGTTAGTTATAAGGGTCAGGAATAGTTATAAAAGTTACGAGTTAGTGATGAGGGTTAGTTATAAGGGTTGGGGTTAGTTATAAGGGTTGGGGTTCATTAGAAGGGTTAGTCACTAAAGGTTAGGCTAGTTATATGCGTCAGGGCTGGCTTTAAGGGTTAGTTATTAGGGTTTGAGTTAGTTATAAGGTCAGGGTTAGTTATGAGGGGGAGAGGAGGGGGGCGGGGAGACTAATAGACGGTTAGAGAAGGCAGATTAGGAACTGAACGTGCCAGACATATGTTCTACTCACACACGTCAGAGCCGCCATCTGGACCAGAGCAGGGAGTGGTTACAGGCCACACACAAACTTTAGCCTTTTAGAGAAACATCCCGTTGCCATGCTGACGGCTCATGCCTTCATCCTCGGCCCGCGGTAGCGTCTCACATGGCACAATGCAAACGCTGTGGCGCCACACCGTTGTCAGCCAATCAGAGGGTGTGTGGTTTTGATCTGTAAGTCCGATTGGTTGTTGCTAAGCAGTGAGGTGCTACCTACAGTACAGCAGAGCATCAGGGTCCTAGTGCACTCTTCTCTGTTGACATCCCTCCATTCATCCCTCCCTCCCTCCCATCCTTTCTCTCTCCATCTCTGTTACCATTCCTTACTCTCTCTCTCTTTCTGTCTCTCTCTCTCTCTGTCTCTCTCTCTCTCTGTCTCTCTCTATCCCGATTCCGTCTCTCTCCCCACTTTTTCTCTCCCTCTCCTCATAGCCTACCTCTCCCCTCTGCCCCACCCTACACTGCAGTGCTGCAAGGTGTGTCCACAGTCATTAGGCTAAAGGACCCATCTTTCCTGTCACAGTGGTGCTCAATGAGAAAACAAATAAACAAACTGTTGCAATCAGACATCCCCAAGGTTCCTCAGTGAAATCTACTATCTTACCTGTCTTCAGGGGATCAAGATCCCATTTCCTGTTATGTTCCCATGAAGGACACAGGTAAGGCAGTTGTCAGAAACACAATCACCTCAAACTGTTAAGAATAGTGCTTATAAAACTCTGCACGTTGCCTTCACAACAGTGTGTTTCCAGCGTCAGTGCTGTTTCTTCCTGCAGTTGTCCACACCTCTTTATTCAACAGCCTCGTTTCCAGGACAGTTCTATAAATAAAATCCACAACCTTTCCCTGGTTACAGAAGGAGTGAACAAAAAAAACCTAAACAGGACATGAACTCTCTCCCCTCCTCCCAGATGCTCTCCTGCTTCATGGAGAGCCATGCGGCCAACTCAAATTCTGAACACTACCACGTCCCACGTTGTGATTGGCCAACAAGTTGCTGGAGGCAGCCTGGCTGATTGGCTGTTGCTAAGCAGTAGGCTGTGAGAGCCAGCAGGCGGGAGGCAGCCCAAAAAGGTGCTGTTGGGGGAGCAGAGGGGGTGATTCAAACCCAACAACCCTACTCTCACCTATAAGTCTTGTCTCATGCCCTAGCACCCCCCCCCCCCCCCCACACACACACACACACACACACACACACACACACACACACAGAGAGAGAGACCAGCCCTGTAAAGAGACATCAGCATAGCAGAGAGACCAGTCTATAGAGAGATCAGCCCTGTATAGAGACCAGCCCTGTAGAAAGACCAGCATGGCAGAGAGAACAGCCTGTAAAGAGACCAGCTTTAAGAGAGACCAGCCTGAAAAGAGGCCAGTCTGTAGAGACCAGTCTATAGAAAGAGACCAGCACTGTAAAGAGACCCACCCTGTAAACAGACCAGCCTACAGAGAGAGACAAAGTTTTAGAGAGACCAGCCCTGTGGAGAGACCAACCCTGTACAGACAGAGTTGGTCGGGTTTTCCCGATAGAAAGAGACCAAGTTTTAGAAACAGACCAGCCTGTAGAGAGAACAGCCTCAGAGTACAGTTGGATACTGATCAAATGATCATTCACCCTGATCCTGTCTTCAGAGTGGTTGGACTGGAAGAGCAGTCCTACTCTGAAGGTGATGAAGATCAGTCAGTGAGTGAGTGAGGTCTTAGTTTGGGAGTGAATTTGTGATTATTTGTGCCACGTTCCTGATCACATGACACACATTTGACTTCTGATTGGCCACTGGGATTAACCTTTGAAAGGTCACATTGTCTCTGTGTTTGTTTATGGAAACGTGCGTGTTTATCAGAGTGTGTGTGTGTTTGTGTGAGTTTGAGAGGGGAGGTTAAACCCAGAATCGTCACTGAGTGTAATAGCCATGTAAGCTAAACAAGCTTAAGAGTGTTGGCTGATAAGAGCTATTTCAGCAGGGCCACAGCCAACACGCATCTCTCTCTCACACACACACTGGCTCACATACACATGCACACTAGTTCTCTCTCTCACACACACACTCTTCAAGTTTACAAAGAGTTGTTGATTTTATAACATTAAAGCTGGATAAATACTGCAGGATTAGGGTAATACAGAGAGAGAGAGAGAGAGAGAGAGAGAGAGAGAGAGAGAGAGAGAGAGAGAGAGAGAGACAGAGAGAGAGAGAGAGAGAGAGAGAGAGAGAGAGAGAGAGAGAGAGAGAGAGAGAGAGAGAGAGAGAGAGAGAGAGAGAGAGAGGATGGGTGTGGCCAGCTGAATGACCAGTGCTGAGTTCTGATGCTTCTCCAGCTCCCTGCAGTCTCTTAGCTGCAGTCTGAGAGACAGCACCCACCAGGGAGAGTGAGACTCCCTGTGTCCCAGGTCCCTGCTACATGCAGCTTGTTTAGGTGAGTTCTGTATGGTGTCCCTAAGGTGAACATTAACAAACAATATGAATAAAGCAAAGCAAAGCTGACAACATAATAACAACAGCATTGCCCCTAGTGGTTGGGAGCACTTCAGTTGTGAAGGACTTGAAACGCAGCATTTTGGCAGATGTTTTGTTTTTGTTAATGCTGTTGCACTGTGGGTAATTGTTGTTGTGTTGTAATATTGTTGTTTTACATCAATTAATGTCATAGTGTCTGCTTTTCTAATGTTGTTGTGTTGTGCACCCGAGGGCCACTATAGTTCTCAGTTCATTCAAAGCAGCAAATATTAGCCTTGGACACAAATGTCCCTGGTAGTAAGGTTTGGTCTTCGTTTGGTCAGAGATTTCCAGACACTGTACATCCCTGTCCGGTCTGGACTAGAGTTCAGATTACCCTGATTACATCTGCAGCTAGAGGGCTGTAGGGAGGGAGGTGGAAATGTATACTGGCAGAGAAGTCTACTGGTAGAGGTCTAAAGGTAGAGAGATCTACAGGTAGAGAGGTCTAAAGGTAGAGAGATCTGCAGGTAGAGGTCAACTGGTAGAGAGGTCTGCAGGTAGAGAGGTCTAAAGGTAGAGAGGTCTGCAGGTAGAGAGGTCTAAAGGTAGAGAGGTCTAAAGGTAGAGAGGTCTGCAGGTAGAGAGGTCTAAAGGTAGAGAGGTCTTCTGGTAGAGAGGTCTTCTGGTAGAGAGATCTACAGGTAGGCCTGGTACAAGTTAGCAGGCTAAAGTCTTCTGGGGAAATTAAGTCGAACCACTTCACCTGGTGATGAAGACCAACCAGACAATATTACTGGACTCATCTTATAGACATCATGGTGACAGAAACTAGGGTGTTATGTCTGGACTAGCCCCTGGCCAGCACACCCACATTAGCACACAGACAACAGGCTGGAACACAGCGCACCAGCGCTGAACGATGAGTCTGGTAGGTGTGTCCCCTCAACTGGGCCAAACTATTAATATTCCCTCTACCGACAACTGTGGCCGAGAACGTCTTGCTGCACTACATTCTGGGGTTCATCCTCCGTTTGTCTGTTACTGCATTATAAACTCTTCAATGATTGCCATCTGTAGCACACTGGCATTCCAGATTAAATAAATTACTTTACATTCCACTTTGCCGGAATGTGCAAGTGTTGTCGTGCTACGGCTATATCTGATGTAACCTCCGTGGGGTTCTTGTTTGCTGCTGACATTGCACTGGCTGATAGTAGCATGAACAACATTGGCCGGTATGCCTCTGATGGAGCTTGCGAGACCACGTCTGTTACACTAGCGAGAGCTGTCTGAGTTCCGTACTTTTAACTCTCGTGTTGTTACTGCAGTCTGAAAGCCATGAAACTACACTCTTGTGCTATATTATAATATTGTAAATATAATACACATACAAAAAATGGAATGAACTAGTTTTATCTGAAGCTAGTTGATATTGCGCATTGCACTTCCTATCGGTGTGCACGAACTCAAGTGTGAAAGTTGGGCTTGGTTCTCGTCAAAACTTTGCAGAGGACTACGAATTTGTAGTTACATGTTTCTACAAATTAATATACAACTGTCGAGTCAAGTGTGGCATTGAGAGAGGTTTGTCTTTAGCTAACCTTGTCGGTGGAATATTTCCGGAGTAGGCTTCATGCGACTCATCCTCCTCCCCTGTCGCCCCGTTCTCGTCGTCCTCCACCGTTACGTCTCCAATGATCGGGGCGCCGATATTTCCCAAGCTTTTCTCCATAACTCCTGAACCATGTTCACCTGCTGTGTCTGAGCCCGGGATGGCAGGCACGGGCTCCCTCCCGACGACGGAGTCTTGAGTTTGAGACGTCCCAGTCAATGCTTTCAGCAACAACAGGAGCACCAGGGAAATGCTCACGTTTCCAAAGTGAAACCCCTTTTCCATTTGTAATATTGGCACATTAGTGAATGTGCGATTTACATGCCAATGGCAGTGTAAATCTACAAAGTTCAAAAATACGTAAACTTATATACAAAAACATAAAATAAGGCAGTTATTCGCTTATTCCTTTCTTCAGGTAAACATCAACAGCCACAGGGGTACCATGTTATTCCCTTTATACTTGACTCGAGACTTGTCTTAGTAACGCTCATCCCGCCCCGTTTCCACACAGGGATTGGACAGAAATATTGCGACTGTACAGTAAACACCTCACAAAGAAACCTGATTGGAAAACAGTTGGTCAATCTACAGAACTTGTGTACTAAGCAAAGCCCGATTGCACGTTCTGCGTGTCATTCAAAATCGGATGTTGCATGCCCTCCCTCCCTCCAAACACTGATCGTTATTGGACAATCGCCTGTACGTGAAATCAATGTGCGTTGTGAGCATGCGCTTTTCTTGCCACCTAAAGGAAAGGCATATAGTGACGTCAATAACTCCCTAGCGGCGTGTCCTGCGGTCAACATGTCATTGGTTCAACCCTTTGTCACTTGTCCAATTAAAAGGCCAATAGAATCCTGAAAATGCTATTGGTCAGTAAACGTCACCTGGGCCAAGAACGGCAATGTTTCATTCGAAATCTTCCGCTGTCACTCAAATCGTTCTACTCGTGGATTAGTGCGAGGACCTTGTGGAAACTTCAACGTGGCCTCTCCACATTGTATGTTTCCTGTTCCGGAGAATGTCACGAGTAACTGACACTTTCTGTATTGTATAACAAGACATTATAAGTAAAGTAAGTCAGCCACAGTCTACCGACGAAATATATTATGCGAAAACGCCCCGGTTTCTGAAGGGTAAACAGTTACGTTGCATTGGGCCAAAACCTTGGTAGTACTATTAACTGACAGCATATCATTTTCACTGTTTACTATCGTTATACTTGTTTGGGAGGGGGAGGGGGGGGGGCTGAAAATCCCCACTACTGGATCTGCTCTGATTATTTTGCAATGGATAACTTCATAAACACAATCAGATCCACCACACGACGATTTATGATAGACTTGGCGCCCCCTAATGGAAAGTAGGTACATTTCTTATACAGAAGCACAAATTCAGTGAGCATAGCAACACAATCCTCTGACACCAAGGTGAGAACGTGTTAATGGTGCTTTAAGAATCACAAGGGAAAACACCACAAACCAACAGTCTTCATGGTTATTTATTTGGTCCTGTATTTAGCTGCAACACAAACCAGTGTACAGCAGCTCAATCTCATACTACAATCTCAAATCATCACAGTTGAATTGGTAGGAGAAACTTAACAAAACGCTGGTGCAAAATCATAAAACATCCTCAAAAATTGAAGTGACAAAACCACAATCTTAAATTTCTTGGAAGCTACGATATGAAACAAAAATAAGGCATTGTGTGTCATGGTTGTGTGCCTGAGGCTAACACATCAAGTTAATTATGAACAAGGGTTGTAATCTGCAACTCTGTCGTCAAAGACAAACCACTGTCTTTCTACAACACCCAAACTTGAGAAAGGTTGCTTATTTTGTATGGTGTTGAAACAGGTTTGGCCATGACAAGGCCTCCAGCAACAGCTTGCACACAAAGAAACCACATGCAAGCAGACAGGCACAGAGGTTCAGACATTCAGAGTACCGCTCGGGGAAGGGGGAGGTCCTCTGAGGTCCTGCAGCCGACTGGGCTGCTCCTGTGGAGGAGGAGGTTCGGATGCTCTGGACAACTCAGTTAACTGGAGGGTCTCTGGTCTTCACACTCCCGTCCTCCATCCCAAAGTACACCCTCTCAGCCATGCCCACAAAGAGCCCCGTCTCCACCACACCTGGGGGAGGGAGAGAGGGAGGCAGGCAGGGAGGGACAACATAGCAAGTGATCAGTTAGGAGAATGAAAGAGCAGATCCTGGTCCTCTTACAGCGGGACACGCAGGGAACAGCCCGTCTGACCCCTGACCTCACCTGGGATCATCTTGATGGCCGTATTGACCTCCTTCCAGTTCTGGGCGTGCTCAAACTTCCAGTCCAGGATGAAGTTGCTGTTGTCTGTCACCACGGGGCCCTGGGACAGAACACAGAACCCTGCTGAGAACACGCTCAGCCCCGTATCCAGTAACCCAGTTCTAGTCAGGTCCAACCCTCAGTGGTCAACCAGAGCTCTGGGATATTTTAATATGTAGCACGGGGTAACATTCGGTGTGCTTTCCCCCCTCCCTCCCTCTCCCTGGTCTGAACTTTATAGTTACAGTGCGACCCTGACAGACTGTAGCAAACACCAAGAGGACAAGGACAAGCAATAGCAAACAACACACGCCCAGCCATGGACAGGAGCAGAAACCAGGCAGGCAGGGAGGAATGGGGAGAGAGAAAACGAGGGAGCGAGAGGAAGAGAGAAAGGAAAAGAGAGAAAGAGAGAGAGAGAAAAAGAGAGAGAGCGATAGAGAGACAGAGAGAGAAACAGAGATAGGGGAGAAAAAGAGCTCACTGCCTTGCTGACGGCCATCCTCAGGACGGCCTCCCCTCCGAAGCGCTGAGCAATGGTCCTGGACACGGGGACATAGGCTACAGGCAGCACCTCAATGGGGACGCCCTTCTTCCACTGCTGACCCAGACACTTGGAGTCCTTCCTGGCACACACACAGGGACACATGCAGAGACACACACACACACAAATAGACACAGAGAGAGACACACACATGCAGGGAGAAACACACGCATGGAGACACACACGGAGAGAGACACACATTAACCTCACATTCCAAGCCACATCTAGTTAATGTCTTAGTATTTCAACTCTCTGTCAAATACACACACACACACCTGTAGTCAGCGATGACAATGAAATGTTTAGCACATCCTGCCACTATCTTCTCCTGCGCCAAACAGCCCCTATTATGAAGAGGGGAAGACGGGGAGGAGTGTGAGAAGGAAAGATGGAGAGAGGAGCGTGAGGAGGAGAGGAGCGTGAGAGACTGCTGTGTTGTTCTGGGATTTGGAAGGCAGACAGGCTGACCACACCTACCCTCCTCCTTTAATCAGGGTGAGGGCAGAGTCCACTTCATCTGCCCCGTCTATCGCTACATCCAGCTGGGGGGGAGGAGGAACAGGGAGAGGGATGGAGGAGGGGGATGGGGAAGGTGAAGAGGAGGAGGGGAGTGAAACAGAGACAACTTATCAGGCCAGCACACAACGGACCACCAGATACTGCTGACGCACATCAACATGTCAAATAGATAGTAGAGTGCATAGTCTACAGCAGATAGCAGTAGTAGAGAGCAGACAACAGTGGGTGGTGGTGTGTAGTAGACAGTATGAATAGAGTGTAGTAGACAGCATGGAAAGAGTGTAGTAGACAGTATGGACAGAGTGTAGTAGACACTAGACAGTATGGATGATTAGGCTCCAGTACCTCTGGGTGGCGGTCCAGGTCTGAGAGAGGGAGGCCATGCTGCAGGATGAGCTGACGAGCCTAAGAGGAGATCCACACAGCCTTACTGACACACACAGCCTTACTGACACACACACAAAACAAAGATAGAACCCTAACCTCTAGTGATAGAACCCTAACCTTTACTGATGGAACCCCAACCCTCTAGTGATAGAACCCTAATCCTGTAGTGATAGAACCCTAACCTCTAGTGATAGAACCCTAGCCTCTAGTGATAGAACCCTAACCTTTACTGATAGAACCCTAACCCTGGAGTGATTAACTCACCTGGAAAGAAGTGGGGACACACACTATGTTGAGTTTCTCCTGACGAACTCTTTCCGCTGAAACAACGTTGCAACATCGTACTTAACATTATAACGTCCCCATCCAGAACATACTTCACATATGAACATCCCCATCCAGAATATATGATTGTCACAGAACATCGCATCATATCCTCCTTTTCACACTTGAAACACGCGATTAGATATAAATTAATTATTCCTGAAGTTAAATGCAGAAATCATCCACACACTTCAGAAATCACGATGATCTGTAGTTTGTACATGGACACATGTATCCCCACAAAGAAGCCTGAGCAGTCCTCACCTAATCTGTCCACTGCATAGACGATGGTGGATCCACTGCCCACTCCCAACACCTGGTTGTTCTAAATGAGGAAAGAGAACGTAAATTTGAAAATGAAACCACACAAAACAAAACACACAAATACACAGCTCTGTAGTTACGTAGTTACAAGTACAGTAAAAATTCAAGGATCAGCCGTGCATAGTTCTAACATTATATCGGTAGTTGACGTATGATAAGTGCAAAATAACAAGGCACCGTCGGAAATATATCTGCTACCATGCACCGTGTGACAATAACATTTGTGATAAGAACGGACAAATTCGCATTTATCCCAAGAAGTGATATGCAGCAGGTTTTAATGACAATGAAAGACACTTGATTACACCAGATGCTTCTTCCTGAAAACGTTGGTTGCTTGACAGCTTGCTAAAGAATTATTTGGTCATCAGGTTCACGCAATTCACAATAAACAATCTTAGTCTTGAAAAGGAGATCTCTTAAATCACTTACGTAACGTTAAAACCACATTAGTAGCTAGGTGATGGCAGAGTTAGAAAGGTTGAGTAAGGTTAACTTAGCGAGCTACACTACAACGTATCCGTAAGGGATAACGGATAAGAACTGCACTGCGCTTAATCGTAAACTGTAGAGTCCTCATCTGCATACTTTTATTTTGTATTATACCAGTTTTGCTCTGTAGTACAAAGTCATTTCGCAGATGCTGGACGTTCCTAATTATCGTTAGTTAGCGAGCTAGCTAGCTAGCGCTCCCGTACTGCTGCCTTGCAGATTATTAGCTATCTGAGAAACCCATCTCACAAACATTACATAGCGATGGCCGCAGAGTACATGCATCTAGTCATTAAGCTATACCCTCACGTTTCTCACCTGCACATGGTTGTCCACCGCGGCGTACCCGGCCAGTTTCTTAGCCTCTTCTGCCATGACCACCGAGTCACTAAGCCCCGTCAACAATCGCACGTGCTTCACAGCCTCTAGATTCTGGGGATACTTCCTCCCCGAAGAGGCGGAAAACAGCCCAGCGTGGGTGTGACCAGAGCCGACCCACCTCTGCAGTCGTAACATGAACATGAGAAGGTCCGCAGCCTCCCAATGCCATTTACTTTACGGATGAGTGTTGCTAAACATAGCGAGTTCGTAGTTGTGTTCCTGCTAGCAGTCAACTAAACTATATACCGAGTACAGTCAGCATCGTAATCTGCACATGATTTGGATATCTGCGAATCAGTTGGGTGCGCATTAGAGCTACGTTCAGAACAATTTCTTAACGTTGACGTTTTAAAATCTCAACAAAAGTTCAAGGGACTACCGTAGTAATCATCACTATTACTCTTTATTTGGCAAACAGCTTAAGATCTCTTTTTCAGTGTACAGTATATACCATAGTAAACGAACACATTCTGTTTGATAAACGTTTATCATCTTTTAACATTTTACAGCTTACAAATATAGCTGATCTTTTTGACAAAATTACAGATCTGTTTCACACCTAAATTATTCTATATATGCTATATAAAAATCCACAAATTATACATTCATGATTAGAAAAAGTATATAATAGTAAAACACCACAGTAAGTAACCTCAACAACTCAAATTGGGAGGTGTAAGGTTTCACAAACAGATACAAATCTTGACTCAATCTGAGGGAGTTGACTGCAATTGAAATGAGGAGCCTTAAAGATTTCAAGGAACAACAACAACAGCCTACTGCCATATAAGAATAATATAGTAGCCTACTGGCTCAGATCTGGTACAAAGTTAGAAACGAATACCTTGTCATGGACCGTGTGTATAATCGAAAAAAACTAAAGTTTGAATGGCAAACTGTAGGCCTACATATTATTTACGTAGCCTAATACATATATCTCTCACCAGCGCTGTGTTAAGGATTAGTCAGGGGATTATGGAAATGTGTTCAGCTCTTTCCTGTAGCCTACTACCTTGGGTGCCTAATGAGCCATTTATTTATACTTGACTTGAAACTGAGATCTTTGTTACATCATTAAAACACAGTCAACTGCCTGGGAAGCTGCCATTCTTCAGGGAACTATAACCACAGTAATAAAACATGTTATTCTCCCTTACATGCTCAAATGAATGATCGCTAAGAATGGAATGTAACTTGTACCATTGGTATGAACTCGCTTATAGCATCATCCTGCCACCTGCAGGTCTGCAGTGGTGCACAGTGGGACAGCCTGAGACTGGGACAGCCGCGGTTGGGATTGGATGCATTTGGGATGCATTTAGACTAACAGTATTGCTGGATTCACGATCACGGTAGGACAGTGTCGTGAGTGAGTTGTCTCTTGCAGGACTTGCAGCATTATAAACTTCTTCTTTGTACATGCCTTGTTAGGATAACATGTCATCACTAGATGTCACTACGATGGCTGTATATCAAAAATCCAGTTCTTTAGCAAACAAGAGTGCAAGTGTGTATAGTATAGAAAACATCTTTTTTTTGTTACTAAGATAACTTCTCATGACATCTGGATTATATGACGAGTTTTGCAAGCACTAATCTGATCATAAACAGGTTTACTTAAAACAGGGCTAAAACAGACACGCACAACTTTTGTGTTTGAACGACCAAACAAGCTTCACCAGGAGGTCTGAGCCCGAACCTTGATATGGTTGGAAGGATTTTAAGTAAACACTAACACAAAGCCCTATGTAAGAAAGATATTCAGACAGACACATAGATCAAGTTGGGAAACAAAATGAGGGAAAATATTATATTATTCATAAACAATAATATAATTATTTCCAAATGAACAAAGTAAAAACTTTACTGTTGATTTGATATGCCCCTTTCATCTTAAGGACAAACACATTATGAGAAATAAATATCTATTTAAATTGCTAAAATATTTGTGTAAATCGGCATAATGTACATTATTTAACTAGATCAAATTTGGTCTGACATATTTTCTTATAGTTCAGTGGAATGTATTAAGCATTAGATATTTGGGGTGATTGCTTATCCTCCACCATAATGTGATGCTTGGTGTGAGAAAGAGAGAGAGAGAAAGAAAGGAGGGGAAAAATAACATTGTATTATCTTCTCATTGTGAACGTTGCTACCCCCCAAAATCAACAGGAATCGAACTGAAATGAGCGGCACATCCTGCTGCCTCCATGCCAGTCGTGGCAACCCTAACGTCTGAAGGGACGTGAACATCGCCAGGTGAAGACCACAAGGCTGCGTGAGCGCCAGGGAGCCAGAAACCACTCTGGCTGCTCTGCAGTCTTCTGCTAGTCTCCTCTGCCTCCTTTCCTTCTCTCTTTAACTCCTTCCTCTTCCTCTGCTCCACCTCCTCTGCTCTCCGCTCCCCCCCCCCTCTTCCTGTCTTCAGTGCTGCACCACCATGGATGTTCTATTCTATTACAAAATTAAACAGTCTCTATTTACCTGCATTTAAAAATACAAATCCCAGGTGTCTGTTCCCCACAGTCTCTATCTAGCTACATGTGTTGGGCGTCCATAATATCCAGGTATTTGGCCTGAATGATGTGAGGAAGCACACAGTTCCTGTGGAGAAAAACGAGACAAGACTGTTAGCTGCAGGAGGTTAATTCCCAGAGGCCTGTACTACCCGGCAGGTGAGATTAGAGGCCTTTACTACCGGCAGGTGAGATTAAAGGCCTGTACCACCCTGCAGGTGAGATTAAAGGCCTGTACCACCCTGCAGGTGAGATTAAAGGCCTGTACCACCCTGCAGGTGAGATTAGAGGCCTGTACAACCCTGCAGGTGAGATTAAAGGCCTGTACCACCCTGCAAGTGAGATTAGAGTTCTGTACCACCCTGCAGGTGAGATTAAAGGCCTGTACCATCCTGCAGGTGAGATTAGAGGCCTGTACTAGCCTTCAGGTGAAAATAGAGGCCTGTACTAGCCTTCAGGTGAAAATAGAGGCCTGTACTAGCCTTCAGGTGAAAATAGAGGCCTATACTAGCCTTCAGGTGAAAATAGAGGCCTGTACTAGCCTTCAGGTGAGATTAAAAGCCTGTACTACCCGGCAGGTGAGATTAGAGGCCTGTACCACCCTGCAGGTGAGATTAGAGGCCTGTACCACCCTGCAGGTGAGATTAGAGTTCTGCACTACTCTGAAGGATTTGGGGTTAGTGAGGTAACTTCAGGTGTAACCCTTGGATTTTGGTGTCGCGACGGTGGTTCACTTGTCTCATCACCATGGTAACTTCTGCTTCTCGAGAGCAAATTATGTTCAAGATAACTGATCAACACGTATGAAAGCACCGCTTACTGACCAATCAATTCTGTTAGAAAATTGCATCATCGTTCCTAGAAGGTCCTGTGACCTTGGTGCTCACATTCTGGAGTGGGTCTCTTAGGAAGATTAGTTTTTAGAGTCCGAAAATACCCTTTGGGCTTCCTCTGACGAGAATCTAGCCTATATGAAAGATATAGATTCTCAGTGGAGGAAATCAGTGTCAGCTTCTTGAGCCTTATGAGCTCATAACCTTATAAGATTGCCAAGTAAGCCTACTTTCAGGGTTGAACTATGTTTTATATTTGTTCTTTATTCGCTTCCAAGACCGTTTAACACAGCCAGGGCTTTAGCTAGAAGAATGAGGTAAAAATGGTCTTACACACCATCAGAATACATGTGGGAAATACACATGACTGTCAGATGTACTCCTGCATTAATGATGGGGCAGTGATATTGATCAGCCCACTCATTTATGCATTCCCACAATCGGCAACTTTCCGCCAGATTTTCTTTCCTCCCTGTGGGAGAAGCAATCGTGTTGATTTTAGCCTAGATTATATATTTTTCATTCTTCTTATTTGTTTATTATTATCGTTTTCGCATCTTGTATAAAAGAGGCAATGTTTGAGATTGGTCATATGGAGCAAACATCGCCCCTTTTACGTGAACGCGCTCATAGCTAGACTGGGAAAACCTGTGTTGAGTTAACGAGTTGATAACCACCGTGGTGACACCTCTGATGTCTGATTGTGGGAGTCAGGCTTAGTGTAGCCAGCTAACAAAGAGATATCCTGGCTCTGTTGAACGTGCTCCATGGTATAGGTCTGTGGCCTGTAAGGATGCAGTGGGCCCCCAGTACCTGATGGGAATGAGCAGGGCCATGAGCACAGGGAAGATCATCTTGGTGTAGGGCAGTGGGTACATGCCAAACGCACACAGCACCAGCAGCTGCACCATCTGCAGGAAGGTGAAGTAGTGGATCTTTCTCTGGGGGACCTTGCGGATGTAGTGGGTGGGGGGGTAGGAGGTCTGGTGTGTGGGGGGGACAGAGAGAGAAGCTGAAGAGAAGACTCATATACACAATAACTTGTGGTCAGGTGTGTTGCTGTCAGGTGTGGTGTGGTGTGGTCAGGTGTGGTGGGTTGTGGTCAGGTGTGATGTGTTGTGGTCAGGTGTGGTGGGTTGTGGTCAGGTGTGATGTGTTGTGGTCAGGTGTGGTGGGTTGTGGTCAGGTGTGGTGTGTTGTGGTCAGGTGTGGTGTGGTGTGTTGTGGTCAGGGGCCCGTTCGTCGTAAGGGTTGAAGCTAAGTTAATCAATAGTCCCATTAGCCCGTTAACATTAGCGAGCTAACTGAGAACCGCAAATATCGGTTCGTCGACGGCTGATCCGCATCCAAATCATGTGGTTAATTTCAATCAGGCTGAATTTATCAGGGCAAGTGCACGAGCACGTCCTACTTCAAAAGGCAGGAAAGGTCGATCACCAAAACCGTGATTTTCTAACGATATGATGGCGGAAAAGACGAAAGAGAGCGGTGATATTCTCACCATCTGAGCAATATTATGAGTCTCTACGAAGACAATAAGCATCTTATCATGGCCGCTGCCAGAGCAAGACAGGCAGCTTGGCAAATAAATTGCCGATAAACTATGCGTAATTTGGTAAAATGCATAGGCTCATCTTTAGTGCCTTATTACCCCAATCAATCAGATCACATTTCTTTAAATGTGCCCGCTGGCAGTAGGCTTAATGGAAATTAATCATCAAATGAGATCTTGCTAGCGAAAATAATATCAACTATTTCAGAATAAGTATAAAAACAAGGCCAAAGAGTATCTAATCGATACGAATTCATAGACACTTATGAGGATATATGTAGGCCTACTGAAAGCGCTTATATCATGTACGCCTATGTGTAAATCCCTCTTTGATTTCATCAGGTGTGGTGTGTTGTGGTCAGGTGTGGTGTGTTGGGGTCAGGTGTGGTGTGTTGGGGTCAGGTGTGGTGTGTTGGGGTCAGGTGTGGTGTGGTGTGGTCAGGTGTGGTGTGTTGGGGTCAGGTGTGTTGTGGTCAGGTGTGGTGTGGTGTGGTCAGGTGTGGTGTGGTGTGGTCAGGTGTGGTGTGTTGGGGTCAGGTGTGGTGTGTTGGGGTCAGGTGTGGTGTGGTGTGGTCAGGTGTGGTGTGTTGGGGTCAGGTGTGTTGTGGTCAGGTGTAGTCAGGTGCTTTCTCCCCCCCACCTGTTCCTTCAACAAGAGAGCCATGCGGTCACACATCTGGTTCCCGTCAATGGAGGTGAGGGCGATGTAGAGGAAGAGGCCATACAGCACCGGCTTGGGGATCCACTGCAGGGGCACGGGCAGCAGGAACACAGACACGCCGATGAAGATGTTGGCCGCCAGCGACGTCAGCCTGGTCTCCTTCACCTGGACGATGCTGTGGAGGCACGCTGGTGAGGGGGGACACACTCAGGGACACACGCTACCCAGCCATCCAGCCTATCATCCGTCCATCAATCTATCGCTACATTTATATCCATCCATCCACATTTGTTGTTGCTTTGCATGAGGAAAAGGAGGAGAGACACAGACAGGAAGAGGAGGAGGAGAAGGAGAGAGAGGATAGTGACAGAGGAGCAGAAAAGCAGGAGAGAGAGAGAGAGAGCAGAGAGACAGAGAGAGGAGGAGAGAGAGAGAGACAGAGAGAGGAGCAGACAAGCAGGAGAGAGAGAGAGAGCGGAGAGACAGAGAGAGGAGGAGAGAGAGAGAGACAGAGAGAGGAGCAAACGTGTAGCTGAGGTGCCGGTGTCTCACGTCTCGTAAAGGTGTCCTCCCTCCACGTGTTGCTCCACCACGGCCAGCTGCCGCACATGCAGGGGGGAGTGGGGGAAGGCGGCATGCATCCATGGCAACCCCAGCACCGACATCAGCATGTTGATGAGTCCTGAGAGCATCAGGTCCCAGTGGTACGCTGTGCCTTTCAGCAGCCTGCGCACACACACACAGATACATACACACACAGACACAGTTTTTATACCAGCTTCTACACATATGCAGAATGAACACGCACTCCTTTCTCTCTCTCACAAACACACCATTCTGCACGCACTTCTATGCATTAATCTTGCACGCACGGACGCGTACACTCACCGGTGCACACACAGACACATTTAAAGAATGTCCCTCCCCCAAGGTTGTGTGTTACTTTAGTAATTGTTCTCTTTTCTCTTTTCGTATACAGTGCGCATGCACAAGTAGGACACACACACACAACAAAAGCCTCAAGTCTTAAACAACCTCCACATGAAAGGACATGCAGACCTTCAGGATGTCGCGGCACCGAAGCCATGGCTACAGCCTTCTGTCAGCAACATGACAGCAGCTGTCATTCTCCCCCCTGCCCCCCCCCCCTGCCCTCCCCCGACCTCCCTTGACCCCTCCCCGAGTTTCAGAAGCACTCCTACCGGTTCTCCGGTGCATTGGTCAGCGACACCACGATGGTCTGGTCGATGAAGATGAGGATGGCGAGGAGCAGGCCCAGACCCATGGCACTCAGAACGTTGATGGCCGACAGCTTCTCAAACGGAGCCAGGTTGAACATGGGGGTGTTTTTAAAGTTGAACACTGGAACTGTGAAACATAAACACTCACATAAGCCCTATGGAGAACTGATGGCGTCGAGAGACAGAGGATGGAAGACCGAGAGGAGGAGGAGGAGGAAACAGAGGAAGACTACTGACGCTCTATGTCGTTGAACAGGTAGGATCCTATAAAGGAGCACAGCAGGATGGAGATGGGCAAGGCACAGTCTGACAGCATCTCCCTCACCTTCACATGCAGGAACGGACTGAGACAGAGAGAGAAAGACAGGGACAGGGAGAGAGAGGGGGGAGAGACAGAGGGGAAAATACAATTACTTTGGACAAGGACAATGACTGCAATTCTGACACTACTTACTTAAGAGTCCAGTTTTCTTAACACAATTTAATCGGAGCCACAATGATTTGATTACACAAAAACAATCAGAGAGGGAATTGTTTATACGTTTATTAAATCAGTGTATGCTGTAAAGCCTTAATGATACCTCGTGCTATGTCTGACAGGGGTTCTTCTAGGTCAGTCTCAGTACGATGTTCTGCACACTAATCTTCTCTGTGTACCCTGCATCCTCCCTCCTACCCTCTGTGTCCTACGCTACCTCCTTCCCCTTTCCTTTTACCCCCTACAACCTACCTCCTTCCCCCTGCCTTTTACCACTTGCGTCCTCCCTCCTACCTCCTACCCTCTGTGTCCTACTTTACAACTCCTACCCCATACATCCTACCCCCTCTCACCTCCTCTTAAACTGGTACAGGGTGTACCCCATCCTCCCTCCTCCCCCCTCCCTCTCACCTCCTCTTAAACTGGTACAGGTTGTACCCCATCCTACCTCTTCCCTCTAACCTCCTATTAAACTGGTACAGGTTGTACCCCATCCTACCTCCTCCCCCCTCCCTCTCACCTCCTCTTAAACTGGTACAGGGTGTACCCCATCCACAGGGTCCCCAGCATGAGCAGCAGACAGAGGACAGGCCTCTCCCGGGTGCACACGATGGTCGTCTCCTCCGTCACGTTGACCCCCAGCTGCCCCCACCTGTCCTGCAGCGGCTGGGAGGCCCCCATGCTCCCATTGGTCAACGTGGGGGAGTGGTAGTATTTGTGAAAGACTGAGGAGAGAGCATCGCAACAGTGATCCGTCAGGTCAGCATGCTAATATCGCCAGGTAGAAGAAGGAGCAGATGTCAGGGGTTGTGGTGACGTGCAGCTTACTTTTGATGGTGCCTTTTAACGCGTCCACCACGAACGCTATGGAGATGAACAGAGCGATAATCTCCTCGGTTGACCTGCAGCATCACAATGCCCAGAAATGTGGTCAAGTGATGTCATGACATGAGGTCAGTGACGTCCTAGTAACATGTGGACAATCTTGAATTTAAAAAGGTATACAGATTTATGACAGAGAAATTGAAATTGCACAATTGGCAGATGACACCATCATCGCAGGCACAGTTAATTCATTTAGTCAGCTGGATCAGGAGATCAAGTTCAAGTTCAAGTCTTTTATTTGTCAGGTGCACAGAGCAACACAAGGTTAGACTGGGCACTGAAATTCTTAAGACAAGACAACGCAAGCACTTGGCATAACATAACATATAAGTACACAGAACAAATTTACATCTATGCTGAGCTTAGATAAGTGAACTTCCTAAATATACAGATAGCAATAAATAAACGACTATACTAACCCTAACACTAAAACTTCCTAAATTACAGATGTCTTATACATCCCAAGTCCTTATGTTTTTTTTTATCCCCAATCATATATTTAATAAGATTGGTGGTCTTTCTTTTGTTTTAAATTTAACTATGCCCCTACCAAATTACCTGTCATGTTGTCCACATTTCACCAACAATGTCTTCTTGCATGGAAATTGTGTTTCATTCACAACTTCTCACCTCATAAAACAGTCTTTGTTTGATAGATCTGGCACTATACTGACATATTAACAATTTCTGTCGCGTCATGGCCTCCCAGTCCCATTTGGGGAATTTAACTCACTCACTCAAGCTATCTCTAAGGGGTTAATCCAACTGATCAAACGTCACCCTTTTGGTATGGACAATGCAACACAGCATCAATTACTTTTGAATGGGATTGATGTGACAGACAGAGTGTGATTCAACATATTCACCAGATCTTTCAATTCAGAAAAAGAATAACACCTAGAAGGAAATTCTACTGGGGATCTTTGGTTCAGGATATTAACTGGTAAGAAGCTTGGCTGTTACTGAGTAAATACTGTACCACAAATAAGGTAGAGGAGGCTCACTTCTAAATTTGACATCAAATGTATCCAGTGAATGTCAATATGGCAAAATATACTGACATAAGCTCTGCTTGTTCCTTTAGTGACAACAAAGATGAAACCATGTTGCATCTCTTTTTTGAGTGTGAGAAGACAAAAACGTTTATTAAGGACTATTATTATCATTTTAAATTCTCTTACTGCAACTTTTATCATGAGAACCTGTGGAATACTTTTTTACTCTGCAAACCAAATTTGTCCTCCACAAATATCTACAAGGACAGTCATCGTCTTCAATGTCTTTAAGCTAAAAATGGACTCGCTTCTTAATTCTCTTTGTTTTGTTAAAAATAACCAAAATAATTATAGACGTTTATGTCTCTTCCACAGGGTTGTGAAAGGTTAATTCATTCTTTCCTCTCTGTTCTGTCATTATTATTTTTCTGTTGTTGTCATTGTTGTTTTCTCTGAGTATGTTTTAGTGTACTGCTGTTACAATACAGTGTATCGGTACACTTTGGGTTTCTGTATTGTCATATATATATATATATATATATATATATATATATTTTTTTTTTAAGAGACCTAGACAGTGATGTCATATGTTGTCAAGGACGTCATAATAATTTGTAGTCACTAATCAGTGATGTTATAGTAAGATGTAGCCAGTGCTGTCATAATAGCTAAATACCTAGACATGTGGTCAGGTGTGTCATAGCAACATGTAAGTGATGTCATAGTAACATAAAGTCAGTAATTTCATTGTAGCCCAATACCTAGACATCTGGTCAGCGATGTCATAGCAACATGGTCAGGGATGTTATAGTCAGTGATGTCATAGCGGCACAATGACCAGACTTGTCCTCAGTGATGTCACAGTAACATGTGCTCAGTGATGTCCCAGTAACATGTGCTCAGTGATGTCCCAGTAACATGTGCTCAGTGATGTCACAGTAACATGTGCCCAGTGATGTCACAGTAACATGTGCTCAGTGATGTCCCAGTAACATGTGCCCAGTGATGTCACAGTAACATGTGCCCAGTGATGTCACAGTAACATGTGCTCAGTGATGTCCCAGTAACATGTGCCCAGTGATGTCACAGTAACATGTGCCCAGTGATGTCACAGTAACATGTGCTCAGTGATGTCCCAGTAACATGTGCTCAGTGATGTCCCAGTAACATGTGCCCAGTGATGTCACAGTAACATGTGCCCAGTGATGTCACAGTAACATGTGCCCAGTGATGTCACAGTAACATGTGCCCAGTGATGTCCCAGTAACATGTGCCCAGTGATGTCCCAGTAACATGTGCCCAGTGATGTCCCAGTAACATGTGCTCAGTGATGTCCCAGTAACATGTGCCCAGTGATGTCACAGTAACATGTGCCCAGTGATGTCCCAGTAACATGTGCTCAGTGATGTCCCAGTAACATGTGCCCAGTGATGTCACAGTAACATGTGCTCAGTGATGTCCCAGTAACATGTGCCCAGTGATGTCCCAGTAACATGTGCCCAGTGATGTCACAGTAACATGTGCCCAGTGATGTCACAGTAACATGTGCTCAGTGATGTCACAGTAACATGTGCCCAGTGATGCCACAGTAACATGTGCCCAGTGATGTCCCAGAGGCCCGTGGGATCGGGGCTTGTGTGATATTGCAGGCGAACCGGCTGACCTCTTGAAGAGCTTGACGATCAGACTGGCGTTGAAGATTCCTCCCAGGATGAGGAAGAAGCTGTTCCACAGGCCGATGCACGCGTAGAACGCAGTGAAGTTCAGATCATAGTCATCACAGATCCCTCGAATCACTGCAGGCACACAGCAACATCACCGCGGTCACACACACACAGCAGAGAAGCCTGACCATCACATCTTGGAAGGTGTAGCCTAGCGTGATTCCCTCGCCCCCCTCCTCCTCCTCATTCTGTATAGGGCATCCAGAATCATATGGGTGTATGGTGCCTGCCTGTGTGCTTGCTACACTATAGCCCTACCAAACAACCTAGATGCTACACATCAGCAGGGAAAAAGACGCCTCATGTCTGCTGCTAAAAAACACATCACTCTGACAGAGAAAAATGACACCCTGGGGAAGATGCAAAAATATGTGAAGAAAAAAAAAAAGCTGCAGCATTTGATGACTTCATTTAGACTTCAAAGCAGCCAGACTACTAAACGACGACACAGGCAGACCAATGAATGAATGAGATGTTTCCTCTGGTGTATTTGTGTCCAGATGAGTGAAGATTTCACAAACAAACCACGGTTTTACTCAGACAAACACTCCTGGTAATGGTCTCCAATCAGGCCCACCAGAATGGGCTTAGTGCGATCCTATCACAATGACTTCAAACATCACCAGACCACATCCAAATAAACAAGTTCCATATTAAAACTGCATCTTGGCATCACTGGCCATTAGTGGATCTCCATTCCACAGCTTCCAGCAGTCAACACAACTTAAATTCAAAACAAAACAAATACAATAATTATAGACCTATATAAGTAAATAAACAAATAGCCAAATAAACCTCTCTACTGTAGTGTATTCCCAGCTAGGTCTCCCAAAGCCCTGGGGAACTACTGCTGCCTCTCTGAGTTTCAGACACCATCCACTGACTATCCCCAAACACTACTGGCATTTATCTGATGGAGCGGAGGCTTGAGTGTGAGGGAGGGAGAGAGAGAGAGGGAGGGGGAGAGGGAGAGAGAGAGAAAGAGAGAGAGGGAGGGGGAGAGAGAGAGAGAGAGAGGGAGGGGAGAGAGAGAGGGGGAGAGAGAGAGAGGGAGAGAGAGAGAGAGAGATGGAGAGAGAGAAAGAGAGATGAGAGAGAGAAAGAGAGAGAGAGATGGGTGAAGGTGAGGGAGAGTGTGAGACATACCAGATATGTAGATAGCCAAAGGAGCCGTGGTGAGAGGCACGACCAGAGGAGAGCCTGCAAACAGGGAGTAGATGATCCCTCCGATGCTCTGACCCACGATGGTCTTCTGGACGTCTGGGGACCGCAAGCACGGACCCTTTAGAACACAGTCGCGTGTGTGGTGTATGTGTGTGTGGTATGCATGTGTGGTGTGCATGTCTATGATGTGTGTCCCTACCAATCTCGCCACGCGTGCTCTCGTCGTTGAGGGAGCCAAAAGCGATGGCAGGGAGGAGGATGGCGATGTAGAGGAAGATGGCGGTGGTCATGTACTTCAGCAGGGACTTGTTGCTGCCCACAACACCTGAGGAGACATACGTCCGGTCACACCGGGTAGAGGAGGAAGAGGAGGATGAAGAGGAGGAGGTGGAGAAGCCCCAACCTACCGTCCGTGAAGTCAGAGGGGTAGAGGGGCAGCCTGCGACACAAGTCATCGTAGATTCCTCTTCCAGCCTTGAAGAAGTCCTTACACTGTAAACAGACAGTCATGTAGCACTGCACACTGGACACTGCTCACTGGACACTGGACAGAGCCAGATACACCATGGAGATACCAACTTGTTCATCACGATCCATTTGTTTTGTTGGAACAACAGCAGTGCACACCAGCTGCAGCTGGGAGAACTACAAGGGGCGTACAGCAGGAGGGCCCTGAGAACCAAACAGTGGCATCATGCACCAGGAGGTCCAGCACCTGGACAGGGTTTCCATTCTCACGCTGTATGTTATCCTGCTCATTGCTCAGCTACTTACTGAAGAAAACAATCACTTGACGCAAACATGAGCGTTTAACCCTTGTGCTGCCTTCGGGTCACATGACCCAAAGGTTCATAACGAACCATCGTTGTGTTTACCCAATTTACCCAATACAAAAACAAATAACTAGAGAGGGTACAATTTCTGGGGAATATGTAGGGTGTGCTTGCTTGCGTCGGTTGCAGAGGGGTCCGTTTTTTAATGCAATTTTTACAACTGATATTTCTGTATATTTTCAAGAACCGGACCTGTATACAGCCTGTTGCCTGTGTGTGTTATATCTTTTTTCTTATTTTTATTTACAATAATGCTGCTTGGTGGTGGTGGTGGTGGTGGTAAATAACAATTGATGTTTGTTATTTGAAGGTGTTTCAGGTGAAAATTCCCCCACAAATGGAATATAAGTTAGTAGCGTCAGTGACTGTGGCTAGCAAGTTAGCCACCATTAGCAGAAATGCTTTTTGAGGTCTATCATACAGGCACTTCTTTTAAGGTCTTTAAATGAGTACTTAATGTGTGTGCTTCTACGAGAGCTTAGTGGGGTTTGGGGGGGGGGGGGGGGGGGGGGGGGGGGGGGGGGGGAGTATAGGAGGGTGAGGGACTGAGGATAAACACCTCTCTTATCTGACATTTATGTGTCTGTTTTCAGACCCCCCCCCCCCCCCCCCCCCCCCCCGAAACGGTGATCTTGATGTAAACACCCTGGAATGCTGAAACAAAAGGCCTCATTTCTCTCAGAGCTGCTTTTACGCTGCTTTTACGAAGCCACACAAGCTCGTCCATTAAAAACCTATACATAATGAAATCATTTATTATTACAAGGGTGTGTGTGTGGGGCAGACTGCCATGGCCCCTGGCCAGAGCCCGGCCCTGCTTTGATAAACAAGGTTTCCCAGAGAAATATTCGTCCACCTGTTTGCCATTCGTCAGAGTGGGTGATAGTGTTTGGGGAAAGGGGGAGGGGGGAACAAAACACACAACAACTTGGCCCCATTTTATTTCTGGAAGTATGAAAGAAATGTTGTGGTGGGTGGTCCTCTGCTAGGCCTGCTAAGGTAGGAGGTGGGCTGAACCCTCTGGCTGGAAGACTGTCTGCCTGCCTGTCTGCCTGTCTGCCTGCCTGTCTGCCTGCCTGCCTGCCTGCCTGCCTGTCTGTCTGCCTGTCTGTCTGTCTGTCTGTCTGTCTGTCTGTCTGCCTGTCTGCCTGCCCGACTACCTGACTACCTGTATGCCTGCAATGTAGGAAGCTCGGAGAGAGGCTGTGAGGATGCTGGAGGCTAGAAGAGCAGCTGTGAGGATGTAGGAGGCTAGGAGAGAAGCTGTAAGGCTGTAGGAGGCTAGGAGAGAGACTGTGAGGATGCAGGAGGCTAGGAGAAAGACAGAGGACATGATGAAGGCTGGCAGAAGTTGATGCTGATTGATTAGAACGAGAAGAGAGGGGGACTGGAGCAAGCAGAGGAAAAGGGGCGAGACAGGAAGGTAGAGAGAGAGGGCAGTAGAGAGAGAGATGAAGAGACAAGAGAGAAGGAGACAGGGAGGAAGAGAAAGACAGAGGTAGAGAGAAAGGAGGAGGTAGAGAAAGAGAGGGAGGAAGAGAGATGGACAGAAGTAGAGAAATGGACACAACAGATATAGAAGATCAACCTAAACCCCCCCCACAACCTAAGCCCCCCCCCTTCCTGACAGGCATGTCACACACACACACCTTGAGAGGTTTGTGGCTGTGGGGGTCCGTCTCCTCCTCCTCGACGGTGGTGGGCTTCTGATTGGCGGCGGTGAGCTGGTGTCTCTGGAAGACCAGGGCCTCCTTGAACTCCTCCTGGGTCTTGGTCTCCAGCAGCTTCTGCCTGAAGGAGATGTCAGAGAACATGGTGGCAAAGGTGCGGCCCAGCTCCATCGCTGTCTTGGTGCTTTTCTGTCAGGAGGAGAACAGGAGATGGAGCAAACACAACGCTCAAAGTGCCACAGTCTTTCACTAAGCTGTGTGAGTTTCTTTGTGTGTGTGTGTGTTTCTTTGTGTGTGTGGTATCTGTGCGTATAAGTGATGGGGATAAGTGCGTGTGTGCGTATCAGCAAATGTGTGTGTGTGAATCTATGTGTGTGTGGGGATATGTGAATGTGTGTGTGTGGTGAAGTGAATGTGTGTGTTTGAGAGCTTCTGCCCCAGTTAATAACATCTCCCAGAAAGGGAGTGGTTGTTCTTTGAAATCTGGTAGCGGCTTGTGTGGGGAGCAGGGTTGCTGGTGGAGGTGTGTATTGTGTGTGAGTGTGGGGGGGGCAGGGATGCTGGTAGTGTGTGTGTGTGTGTGTGTGTGTGTGTGTGTGTGTGTGTGTGGGGGGGTATGGTTGCTGGTAGTTTTGTGAGCGTGTGTATGTGTGTGTGTGTGTGGGGGGGGGGGGGTTACCATTTTGAGGGGGGCCAGGATGAGGATGACGTAGCGGACCTCACAGCAGTTCTCCCCCCAGTTCTGAGGCCGCTCCAGACGAGAGATGCACACGTGCCGCCTCTGCAGACTCTTCACGTTGCACCTTCAACGCACAGGTCACAGGGGTCAGCGACCCCCCCCACACACAGGTCACAGGGGTCAGCGACCCCCCCATACACAGCTCCCACACACAGCTCCTTCAGATGCGGCTAGCCAGGCCTGCTCCTCAGATCACTGTCATTATCATTAACACCCTCAGTCATTTACTCCCTAAAACGCAGGCGCACACACACACACACACACGTTACTTACAGGATGCAGAGCCAGGACTGCTGGTACTGGATCCCTGTTGCCGTGGCAGTGACCCCTTGCATGGTCTCTGACAGCAGGTGCACTGTAAGAACACCACAGGTTAACCCCTGACCTTCACCCTGGCCTTAACCTGAACCCCGGCCCCAATGCTAACCATGACCCCAACCCTGGTCTTAAACCTGACCAAAACCCTATCCCACAGTCACACTGACCCTACCCACCCTCACCCTACCCTAACTCCACCTCACCCACCCTGATCCTAACTCGATCTCGGCAACCTTAACCCTAGCCCACCCTCGCCCTAACTCAACCTCACCAACACACCCTGATCCTAACCCACCCCACCCCCGGACCCCACCTTGAAGGACAAACACAGCAGCACGTCTACATGCACACCACACCACACCACACCACACCACACCACACCACACCACACCACACCACACCACACCACACCACACCACACCACACCACACCACACCACACCACAGCACAGCACAGCACACCACAGCACAGCACAGCACACCACACCACACCACACCACACCACACCACACCACACCACACCACACCACAGCACAGCACAGCACACCACACCACACCACACCACACCACACCACACCACACCACACCACACCACACCACACCACACCACACCACACCACACCACACCACACCACACCACACCACACCACAGCAGGCTGGATGCTCCATCCGACACATACTGGAACACTGAACGGAACGGAGGGTTCACATGGAAACCAAAGATCTGCCTGACGGTTCTGTCAGCGTCGTCTTTGTGATGACTTCCCAGCCGAGGCAGCGACATAACCCCCCCCCCCACACACACACACACACCCCCCCCCAGGGTGCAGAGCCAAAGCCTGGTGTGTTTGTTGTTCTCCTGTAATGACTAGTTTACCGAGTCCAGGAGACATGTTGGGTATCATGAGCAGCTAGCCACATCATTTCCCTATCAGTGTGATTCTCCATGCCCCCCACCCCCACCCCCGTTCCCCCCCATCCCCATCTCATCAATAAGACATTCTCCATTCATGCCAGAAAATGATGGGTGTCGCCATGACAACAGAATTACTGAGCCAGAGGAGGGGGGTGATGGTGGTGGGAGGGGGGCAGAGGGGGTTAGAGGAGGTTGAGAAAGAGAGGGGAAAAAGGAAAGAAGAGACAAGGGTAAGTAGAAGTGTAGTGTGTGTGAGAGAGAGACACAGAGACACAGAGAGAGACACAGAGACACAGAGAGAGACAGAGAGAGACAGAGAGAGAGAGAAGCTCAGAGAGAGAGGCTCAGAGAGAGAGAGGCTCAGAGAGAGAGAGAGAGAGATGCTCAGAGACACACTCAGAGAAAAAGAAAGTGAGAGAGAATAAGATGGACTGGGATTCAATTAATAGCACTCAGCCTGACAGGCATGTCATAATCAAAACCTTCCAATTTATCATTGACGTCAGTGAGCTGTCTGAGTTTCCCCATTTCAACAGGCTAGCAGACTAGTCACAGTCTATACCAACAAACTAGCATGATAGCAGGCTAGTTACAGTCTACCAACAGGCTAGCAACAGTCTACTCTATACAAACAGGCTATCAGTCTAGTCACAGTCTATACCAACAGGCTAGTCACAGTCTATACCAACAGGCTAGTTACAGTCTACCAACAAGCTAGCAGGAAGGCAGGTTAGTCACAGTCTACTCTATACAAACAGGCTGTCAGTCTAGTCACAGTCTATACCAACAGGCTAGCAGGCTAGTCACATAACACACCAACAGGCTAGTCACAGTCTAGACCAACAGGCTAGTCACAGTCTATACCAACCGGCTAGCAGGCTAGTCACATACCACACCAACAGGCTAGTCACAGACCGGACCATCAGGCTAACAGGACAGAAGACTAGTCACAGAAATGTCTAGGGATAGAGCTCCACCACTCCGAGCAGACAGACAGCTCTAATCACACTGGGCTGGAACATGGACAGAGAGAGACATAGCAGTTGACTCAGACACAGAAGGACCACGCTGGACATGGTTATTCATGTCAGTGCGCCTGCACAGCTGCTGCAGGGGTGCGTTTGATGTGTGAGATGTGTGTGGGCAGACTGTCACTGCAGTCCACCTGTCTGTGGTCACCAGGCTGGTCCGGCAGCTGGCCCCGACCGCAAGCCATGAACATGCTGCCACGCTGGACACCGTTTCTGTTTTGGAGATTTCTTCTAGATTTCGTCAGTGTTTGATGTGTTGACACACATTGTGAGCTCACAGAAACACACACATTGTATATGACACACACAACACACTTCAATGGAAAGTGGGTTGTTCTGAGGACGAGAAGCTAGGAGTCTGTTTGGCTGGTCTCCTTTGATGTGACTGCATTGTAGGATTCTTTAACCGAGTTATACACTTGGTAAAGTTTGGAGGGGGAAAAAAACGCTCTCCAATTTATTTTCAATTTTCATAAACTGCATGTGAGGATAATGCTGGCAGAAATGAGCGGTTGTTTGGCGACACAGAGCAGATAGCCGGCAAGACTGTCACGTGACCAGTAACTTCAGACGTCCTGCTTGGAAGCATGACAGCGACGGGAAGGCCCGAGGGAGCACGCTCCTCAGAGCTCAGCGGCTCCGGAGAGTTCCCCACTGGGACGCCTCTCCACTGGACACGATGGCAGCATGAAATGAAACAACAAGCCCTTGAACCCTCGGGATACATCCCACAGCAATGGCAGATGAGTGCACGCTTGGAGAGATGTGCGAGCGTCCCTGAGGGCGGGGGGGGGGGGGCGGGGCCCGAAGCCCTTTCTAGAAAGGGATCAACACTCTCCACCCCTGCTTACACCAGGCACATTACACCACAGCCAATCACAATGCAGAGGACACATGCTAAATAATGTGATTGGCTGATGAGAGGGTCACTAGGAATGGGTCGATTACGAGTAGGGGTAACCTATGGGCAATGGGGAAGGGGGGTATTTGCAGCTTGTCACTGATAGGCTACAACGATATCCATATCAATGCTTAAGGCTTCATCACACCTCAATGGCCATTTTGGTCATTTTGCCCAACAAATACAGACGACTGATCCAGATGAATGGATTTAAACCAAGTCAAAGCACAGATGTTTCAGTAGAAGAGTTTGTATCTCTGGGACATGGCCCAGCGTTTGACTAAGACTCCCTCCGACCAGCTCATGGCTCAATACATCGACCCAATCCTACACAGCAGACGGACAAACACTCGGATGGGGATGAGCTCGGAAGCGGGACACATCACAACCTCATGGTGGCCAATGGTTGACCTCGTCATCCACGTCGCACGGCTTACCGTCGTCAAAGAAAACGAACCTTTGAGACTTGGCTGCACGAGGGGACCAAGGAGAGGGGGAGAAGATTGGATTTAGACATATGGACGGAGAGGAGAGAAAACACTGATTAACTTTGGAATTTTCTGTCGCTGACTGCTCTCTGCACAGAGACACACTCTCTCACACACACTTACACCATACAGTACGTCATTCACACACATGCATATCTGTGGTGAACCAAAGCTTCATTTCCTCCCTTGCTCAGCCTCGTGCATATTAAACACAATGTTCCCGGGCAGCCCCCCCCCCTTGTGTCTGCCATCCGCAGAAGGGAGATGGGATTTTGATTACCGTCTACACACTATTACCTCAAAATGTATTTAATCGATAAGGGTGAAAAGTCAAACTGAAACAAAAGAATTCTCCAATTTAACTGGGAGAATGGAGGAGGGCTGAAGCCCCGGGATCATTTGTCATGTCGGTTTCAACATGAATAAGCAATGAGATGATTTCATTTCTTATTCTGACTTGTCCCCCCCCGGTGGCGGAAGGCTATCCCTGGTGTTTCTAGAGAGTCGTGCTGGAAGGTACGGTTGATAAACACGTACACACAGATGTTTTGTAACACCCCCACCCTTGACACCCCACCCACACCCCCACCTCCACCCCCACCCACCCTAACTACAGGCTTGCATGCTGTGTGAGAGGGAAAGAGTCCTCTTGGATTTTGTTGAATACAACATTTTGGGCATTTTGATTTGAGTCAACAAATAAAGCAGGAGGGAATTATGTAAATGGATGTACAGTGAAGAGCCAGCGAGATCGATCAGAGGTGACAGTAATTTCAGGAGGAATTATAGCACAATCTTCATAAACAGCACCCACAATCAGAGACACAGGGAGACACACAGAGGGAGAGAGAGACATTTTGCAAAAGAAAGATACGTATCAAAAGAGAGAGAGGAAGAACGAAGGGTGAAAAAAAGGGAGAAAGACAAACGGAGTAAGAGAAAGAGAGGGAGGGAGAGAGATAGAAGGAGGGAGAGAGAGAGGAAGACAAGCAGCAGTCTCTGAGGATAGAAGCATAGAGTGATTATTCAAAAGGTTGTCAATCATTCTAGTATCATTATCATCAACTTAGTCGTCACCACCTTCATCACCACAGGTGTTTTGGGGTCAACAATTCAACCGCTTATTTTACTTCTACAGTAGTGGTTCATTTTACCTAAAGAATAAACGGTACTTATTATTGATAAATTGACTTCTTAGCTAAAAAGATTTTCACCAATGTAAAAAAAAAAAAGGTTACTATTTGGGGATATTTCTGTTAATTCTGAAGTGGTTCTAATCTCTCTGCACGTTATCAGGCAGCCAGGGCATGCTACGTCCTGATAAACCCTCTACGCTGCCTCTCCTCCGCCTCTCTACCCTGCCTCTCCTCTGCCTCTAATCTACCCTGCCTCTCCTCTATCTCCCCTCTCCTCTGCCTCTACACCCTGCCTCTCCACCACCTCTACCCTGGCCTGCCTCACTCTCTACTCTGCCTTTACTCTGCCTGTATCCTGCCAAGTAGGAGTCTAGTGTGGTCTGGTCAACTCAGCTTATTGTAGTGCAGCCTAACTGTCAAATGATTCAACATCCTAACATCCTGAGTGGGGCTGTGTTGCTGCAGGAAACCCCTCTAAGTCTGTTAGGAGCATGATGAACCAGAGACATGTGGCTGTGGTGAACAGAGACATGTTGCCATGGTAACTCGGAGACATGTTGCCGTGGGATCAGACAGACAGGAGAAGCTCTGAGAGAAGTTTAAGGAGCAAGTTGCTGTACGAGTTATCGATGACAGAAGTTAATTATCACCTCCTAGATTAGTGTGAGCTACGGACACACAAGCACCTTCTGGCTAGAGAAGTGTCAGGCCAGAGTCTGCTACCCTGACAGGCCTGCCTGCCCCCTGCCTACCCTGACTGTTCTCTTCTCTACCCTGACTGTTCTCTCCTCTACCCTGACTGTTCTCTTCTCTACCCTGACTGTTCTCTCCTCTACCCTGACTGTTCTCTCCTCTACCCTGACTGTTCGCTCCTCTACCCTGACTGTTCTCTTCTCTACCCTGACTGTTCTCTCCTCTACCCTGACTGTTCTCTCCTCTACCCTGACTGTTCTCTCCTCTACCCTGCCTGCCCCCTGCCTACCCTGACTGTTCTCTTCTCTACCCTTACTGTTCTCTCCTCTACCCTGACTGTTCTCTCCTCTACCCTGACTGTTCTCTCCTCTACCCTGACTGTTCTCTTCTCTACCCTGCCTGCCCCCTGCCTACCCTGACTGTTCTCTTCTCTACCCTGACTGTTCTCTCCTCTACCCTGACTGTTCTCTCCTCTACCCTGACTGTTCTCTTCTCTACCCTGACTGTTCTCTTCTCTACCCTGACTGTTCTCTCCTCTACCCTGACTGTTCTCTTATCCATGCTGACTGTTCTCTTATGTACCCTGACTGTTCCATCTACCCTGACTGTACTATCTACCCTGACTGTACCATCTACCCTGACCGTTATTTTATCCATGCTGACTGTTCTCTTATGTACCCTGACTGTACCATCTACCCTGACTGTACCATCTACCCTGACTGTACCATCTACCCTGACTGTACCATCTACCCTGACCGTTATTTTATCCATGCTGACTGTTCTCTTCTCTACCCTGACTGTTCTGTGACCTAACCCTGACTGTCGTCGTATCCACCCGTGTGTTCAGTGATGATAGCGAACAGCGTAGTGAACACGTGGCCATGTCCCGGAGGTGGAGACGGTGTCGCCGTGCTTACCGCTGACCTCCTGCGCCCCGGCGTCGGTGAACAGCATGCTCATGACGTCCTCGAAGTTGCAGGCGGGCTCGGCGGTGTGGTTCTCCTGGCCCACGTGGTGCAGCATCCTCTTCAGGACGTCGTCCAGGGACGCCGCCGTCTCGTCCAGCAGGATGCTGGCCCGCGCCAGGAAGCCGTCCAGGTCTCGGTGCGCGCGCACCTCCTCCTCAAAGTTCATCAGCTTCACATACTGGAAAGGGGGGGGGGGGGGGGGGGGGGGGGGGGGGGTTGAGGGAGGATGTGGGGCGAGACGGGAGAGGGGAGGAAAGGGAGAGAGGAGATGGAGGGAGCAGAAGAGAGATGCAGGGGGAGAACGGAAGGGGAGGGAGAGGGAAGGGAGATGGACAGACAGACAGACAGAGATGTATACAGACATACTAGCTCCAGGCATCTCAGGACAGGACAACACTGATGTTTCTGGTTCAAACAGCAGCACTGAGCCACGTGAACAGCTCCAGTACCAACCCCAGACCCCATGGGCCGGGTCAGAACCAACCCCAGGCCCCGGGGCCCCCAACGGCAGCCATGGAGGTCTTAACAGAATCCTTACCTTCCGAGATGTGTTCAGTAGGACGCAGCCAGAATCATCGGAATCTAGAGGAGGAGGATGGAGAGTGATTACAACCCTGTGGTAGCTGTGGCTGAGGACCGTGAGGTCCACCGCCTCCAGACCAGGGACAAAGGCCTGGAGCTGTACCAGGTCCTGGACCCTCACGTGAACAGCTGAAGAAGCGCTGTGGAAGGACTTGGGACTTGGGAACTGGATTTAATCCTGTTGAAATGTCGAGAGGGTGGCCTCGAAAAGGTTCTTACAGAGCAGGGATTGGGAGTTCTGCACTGATAAGGAAACAACACGCACTTTGTAAAGGAGAAGCTGGTTCCATGTCCTCTGAACAAGTACAAAGGTCTGGAATGATATCGGCTACAGTGAGAAAAGCACCCCCCCCCAAAAAAAAGAAAAAGATCCATTCTGCATTTGCTGCCGCTTGCGCGGCGAGCAGAAAGAGCGTTTTGGGTGCGAGCTCCTTTCATGTGCAGCCAGGGAGAGAGCAGCCTTGTCTTCTTAGTACCTCTCCCTCCCTCGTTGCATAACCCAGTCTTCCCCGGGAACAGGAAGGATGACCTGATTAGGAGACGGGCTTCCCTCTCCTGCTACCCGAGCCAGAGTCTGCTCCGGCAGGAAAGAATCACTCATTCTTCCTCTTCCTTCTCGTACTCTTCCTCTCTGCCATCTCTTTCTCCTTCTCAGAGGGGAGTCCTAGTAACAGAGCGACCATCCTGACGATACCTCCGCTGAGCACCCCCGGGACAGATCAGTCAATTCACGTGCCCCGGTTTTTAGGTGTACCCTGTCTGTGTGTGCACGCCTGGAGGCAAGGGTTGACAAGAGAGGCAGATGAGAGGAGGCAGGAGAAGAGGCAGGGGAGGAGGGGGAAAGGCAGGTGAGAGCAGCGGAGAGGCTGAGCAGGAGAGATAGAGGAGAGGAGAGGTGAGGAGGCAGCGGACAGAAGGTAGAGGAAAGAAGGCGGGAGAGGAGAGGCAGAGGACAGAAGAGGCAGAGGACAGAAGGCAGGAGAGGAGGCAGAGGAGCCGATTCTAAAATGAGACTATCAGAGAGAGTGTAGGATTTGGTTCATCAAAGCCGTCCTATCAAAGGGCTGCTGGGCTCATCTCCCTGGGAGAGAGGGCTGCTCTAATTGCTGTCAGGCTCCAGCCATGAGGAGATCTCCATTTAGGATTACCTAGGCCCTCTGAAATGGCTTCTGTACATTTGGCTATGTGGCTTAAGGTAATCCGGAATGTGTGGTGGATTAGGAGCAGGAAGAGTGACTTGCGAGCCTACTCATTTCCCCGCTGGGCTGCATGTACAAGGCTGGGGGTGCTAATTATGGTTAATGATATTCAAATAAACCATCGGGTTGCGTAAGCGCGGTTCCAGCCTGGCGGCGACAGCTTTCAGAGGAAGTGGCCCGGTTATCTCTCTGTTCATTACGACATCATCCCATACCCTCAAACACACACACACAAAATCACACGTACACACAGGTGACACACACATGCACAAGCGTCGACTCATTTTTCTCGTCTTGACCGAGTCCATGCCTGCTGTGTGACATCAGCTACATCAGGTGATCAGGAGCGGTCCTCTCCTCCTGCCAGACACACCGTGGGTCTCCCAGAGAGCCCGGGGGGAAAGCAGTCACCTGTCACACTCTCTCTCCTTGTGCACCTGGGACTGTTGCCAAGGCAACACTAACCTGTTGACCTGCGGTGTACCAGGGATGGGGGCAAATTACCTGCACCTGCAGCTAAGATGCTGCCACAGGGCCCAGCACCTGGTGCCAGACTGACCTGTCACCCCTTACCCCCTTCTCCCCCCTCCTCCTCCTCCCAGCTCCAGTCACCTAATCGCTGATAAACAACCCCCCCACCCCCCAAACTAGATGCCTTCTGGATCCCACCCCCCCAGCCCCTCACCTGGTCCAGGGCTGTTCTGGTTGTGGTAAAGGTGGACGTCGTCTCGGCAGGCGGTGGGGGAGTCCTGCCCCTCCTCTCTGCCCTCGCTGCCCTCCTCCTGCTCCGCCTCCCGCTGCTCTGAGGACACAACAGCACAGGGTCACCCCCCGGACAGGCTCCTCCCCCACCCTTTCAGCCTCACCCCTGTCCAACCCCTCCAGTAGCTCAGCCTCACCCCTATCCAACCTCACCCCTCCAGCCACATCCCTAACCAACCTCACCCCTATCCAGCCTCACGACTAACACCTCCAGCCTCACCCCTATCCAAACTCACCCCTCCAGCCTCACACCTATCCAGCCTCACCCCTCCAGCCTCACCCCTAACCAACCTCACCCCTATCCAGCCTCACGACTAACACCTCCAGCCTCACCCCTATCCAGCTTCACCCCTAACCAAACTCACCCCTATCCAGCCTCACCCCCAACACCTTCAGCCTCACCCCTATCCAACCTCACAACTAACACCTCCAGCCTCACCCCTATCCAACCTCACCCCTAACACCTCCAGCCTCACCCCTAACACCTCCAGCCTCACCCCTATCCAGCCTCACCCCTAACCAACCTCGCCCCTATCCAACCTCACTCCTAACACCTCCAGCCTCACCCCCATCCAACCTCTCCAGCCTCGCGACTAACACCTCCAGCCTCACCCCTATCCAACCTCTCCAGCCTCACCCCTATCCATCTGTCTAAACCGTGCCTGCCTCTATACCTCCACCCCCCCCCACCCTGCGTCTTCCCGTCTACACCGCCTGCCTCTAAATCCCCATTTCCCCTCCCCACCTATAACCATCTTCCCTCCAGCCACCATCCATCTATCCCCACATCCTTCCTCTATACATCGACCCCCTCCCCCCTACCTACATTGACCCCCTCCCCCCTCCCTCCTCCCTCCTGTGGCACGGCTAGTGCATCTACAGGTCCACCTTGGAAAGACCAACTCCTGCTCTCACCCTGCTCCCCTCTCCACACCAGATCAGACACTGTGACTTTGAGATCACCTTGAGTCTCAGCCAATACTGCACAAACAGACTGAGTCGTGACCGAGTACAGGAGAGAGGGGCACATTTACAGCAGGGGAGAGAGGGGCACATCTACAGCAGGGGAGAGAGGGGCATATCTACAGCAGGGGAGAGAGGGGCATATCTACAGCAGGGGAGAGAGGGGCATATCTACAGCAGGGGAGAGAGGGGCATATCTACAGCAGGGGAGAGAGGGGCATATCTACAGCAGGGGAGAGAGGGGCATATCTACAGCAGGGGAGAGAGGGGCACATCTACAGCAGGAGGGGGGGGGGGCATATCTAGAGAAGAAGAAGGGGGGGGCATATCTACAGCCGGAAGGGGGGGGGGGCATATCTACAGCAGGATGGGGGGGGGGATATCTACAGAAGAAGAGGGGGGGGCATATCTACAACATAACAGCAGTCTTTTATAAAGGGTGTTGATGATGGTGTTCAGAAGACCTTTGTGTGCGCGTTTGCATGCAAGTGTGCTCGCGTGTGAGGGTCGCTGGCCTGTGGTGTGTGAGTTTTGTGTGCGTATAATCGAGAGAGAGAGAGAGAGAGAGAGAGAGAGAGAGAGAGAGAGAGAGAGAGAGAGAGAGAGAGAGAGAGAGAGAGAGAGAGAGAGAGAGAGAGAGAGAGAGCGAGCGAGCATGTGCGTGAGGTGGGGGGGGGGATAATTGGACAGGGGGCACATGGAAGCACAGTGTGTCCCTGCTGACTGCACCATACATACTAATTGGGTGCCTTTCCTTGAGGGCAATGATACAGTTACAAGACACTTCAGCCACATCATTACTTACATCCCAACCAGGGGGGATGGGGTGTATTACAGTCTTCATCATCCTCTACACATCTTCATACCTCGCCCTTCATCTTCTACATGGGCTGACAAGCCAAACATGAGGACCACCTGTCTAATAACCCGTCGGTCCTCTGCATGGGGGCAAGACAGCGCCGGCCCCCCGAGGCCGGGCCTCTACCACACCCTGCAGACGTGCTGTGGCGTCTGACACCAGCAGATCCTTCCAGGCCCGTCAGCGGCAGGGTGGACCCGTGCTGTGATCAGACTTGTCGGTTCAGGACACGCAACACGGACGCTCAACCGGAACGGACGTCTGCGGAATGAGGAGGCCGGGGCTACACCTTCCAACACCTCCTTGTGTTCCTCAGACTGTTCCCTGACGACGTGAGCAGGGTGGCAGGGCGCATGGTCCTGCTGAAGGAGGCCACTGCCATCGGGGGAGGATGTTCCCATGAAGGGGTGAACCTGGTCTACAAGGATTTTTTAGGGTCGGTGGAAAGTGTCAAACTGACGTCCACATGAATGGCCTGGGCCAAGGGTTTCCCAGCAGAACATCGCCCAGAGCATGGACACGCCCTCCTATGCCTAGAGACAGGGGCATCACGGGCACTCCTCTGCCTAGAGACAGGGGCATCACGGGCACTCCTCTGCCTAGAGACAGGGGCATCACGGGCACTCCTCTGCCTAGAGACAGGGGCATAACGGGCACTCCTCTGCCTAGAGACAGGGGCATCACGGGCTCTCCTCTGCCTAGAGACAGGGGCATCACGGGCACTCCTCCACCTAGAGACAGGGGCATCATGGGAACTCCTCTGCCGAGAGACAGGGGCATCACGGGCACTCCTCTGCCTAGAGACAGGGGCAACACGGGCACTCCTCTGCCTAGAGACAGGGGCATCACGGGCACTCCTCTGCCTAGAGACAGGGGCATCACGGGCACTCCTCTGCCTAGAGACAGGGGCATCACGGGCACTCCTCTGCCTAGAGACAGGGGCAACACGGGCACTCCTCTGCCTAGAGACAGGGGCATCACGGGCACTCCTCTGCCTAGAGACAGGGGCATCACGGGCACTCCTCTGCCTAGAGACAGGGGCATCACGGGCACTCCTCTGCCTAGAGACAGGGGCATCACGGGCACTCCTCTGCCTAGAGACAGGGGCATCACGGGCACTCCTCTGCCTAGAGACAGGGGCATCACGGGCACTGCTCTGCCTAGAGACAGGGGCATCACGGGCACTCTGTGGTTCCGCTCCCTTGTCGAAGCCCATTTCTCCTGCATGCAGCACGTTGACTACGACTGATTGTTTGCTTCCCATCTAACCCACCCACAGCTTGACACGTGCCCTTGTTAGGAGTTGAACAACGCTATCCGCCTCACCTGGGAGTGTGCACATACAGCATACATCACTATGTGTGTATCACTATGGTGTGTGTATCACTATGGTGTGTGTATCACTATGGTGTGTGTATCAGTCTGATGTGTGTATCACTATGTGTGTGTATCACTATGGTGTGTATCACTATGGTGTGTGTATCACTATGGTGTGTGTATCACTATGTGTGTGTATCACTATGGTGTGTGTATCACTATGTGTGTGTATCACTATGGTGTGTGTATCACTATGTGTGTGTATCACTATGGTGTGTGTATCACTATGTGTGTGTATCACTATGGTGTGTGTATCACTATGTGTGTGTATCACTATGGTGTGTGCATCACTATGGTGTGTGTATCACTATGGTGTGTGTATCACTATGTGTGTGTATCACTATGGTGTGTGTATCACTATGGTGTGTGTATCACTATGGTGTGTGCATCACTATGGTGTGTGTATCACTATGGTGTGTGTATCACTATGTGTGTGTATCACTATGGTGTCTGTATCACTATGGTGTGTGTATCACTATGTGTGTGTATCACTATGTGTGTGTATCAGTATGGTGTATATCACTATGGTGTGTGTCTGATGTGACCAGAGCTGCTCACTCACCCATTTCTTGGAAGAAGTATCCATTCTTGGACATCCCCGAGATGGGGGCCTCTGGAGAGGAGAGGGAGATACAGTTCAGTCAGTCTACACCACCATCACAGCATGAACCATTCCATCAATATATTCTAGATAGCGATTATACAATTCTACAGACAAATTCAGTCCAAAGCACAATCTAAAGACAGTAATGGTGTGTGTGTGTGTGTGTTTGTGTACAGTTTCTGCCTCCAGAGCTCTGTGTGTGTGTGTGTGCCCGCTGGTACATCAGGGACGATGTAGAGATGATCCGTGTTGTGATAAAGGCGCTGGGGGGCGGAGCGCTTATACTTCAGTCAAGCTTCTCACCAGCATTCATCTCAAGTGTTTACATATTCATGTAGGAGCTCAGACACACCATGTGATCTGTTACTGACCTGACTACAGAAGTGAAATTCACACATCACACGCAGGCTCACCACGGGCACACACACACACTCAAACACTTTTTTCACAAAAGCCCTAGCAAATCCTCTGAACAATATATTGCGTTTGTCTCAACACATTTACTGGCAGCCGAATAGCCTATTCTGCTAAGGAGTGTCACCTACAGTCAAAAGATCTGCTCTAACAGGCCCTGATGGAAAGGTTATAGTTGCTCCACCTCCTGCCTCTACCTCAGCTAGTAGAGCTGCCTCTGCCTCAGCTAGGAGCAGAGCTGCCTCTGTCTCTGTCTCATCTAGAAGATCTGCCTCTACCTCAGCTAGGAGCAGAGCTGCCTCTGCCTTATCTAGAAGATCTGCCTCTACCTCAGCTAGGAGCAGAGCTGCCTCTGCCTCATCTAGAAGATCTGCCTCTACCTCAGCTAGGAGCAGAGCTGCCTCTGCCTCAGCTAGAAGATCTGCCTCTACCTCAGCTAGGAGTGGATCTGCTTCTGCCTCAGCTAGGAGCAGAGCTGCCTCAGCCAGGAGCCTGGTTCCTGCCTCTACCTCAGGTAGTGTTGTGCTGCCAGTGAGAGGGAGGCTCCATCATTAGAGCAGCTCATCTGGGCAGGACTCCAGCTCAGTGGAAGAACACATTGTTTCACTTCTAAAGGGACTTCCTCTTCGTTGGTCACAGTGATACATCCTCATACAGAGCCTTTACTAAGCAGGCACGCAATGTGTGCGTGTGTGTGCACATGTTTGCGATGCAGGAAGTGGTCACATGCAGCAACGATAAGAACAAGGATGATTATAGAGATTATTCCCTCAAACACTCAGTCAATTGTAGCATGCCATAATGTCCACACAAATATTTACATCGAGTAAATATCATGACGGAACACAGGCTTGATTATACACTGCCTTTTAACACACAAGCACAAGCCGTTTCTCACACAAACATACACACACACACACACACAAGCAGCCATGCATGTAATAGTGGGCACATGCAGAGAATACGAGTCTGAGGAGCAGAAATGAGCCGCTTGTAACAGGAACATGAAAGTGAGCAGTCATCATTTATTCAACCTCATGTCTTATTGGTTATTCTTGTGGGGTTGATTATCACACGGAAACCACAGCACGTTCCACAAACATCATCACACATTTATGCAGAGGGAATCTCACTGTGCAAATGAGAGGAAAGATGAGCAATGCCCGGCTAATTATCTGGTGACTATCCAGTTTGTTTGGCACTTGCGATTGCACGCGTGTCCACACAAACACTTTATTCCTGAAATCGCCAACACTTATTTGACAACGTCAGTAGCGACGAGGAGCCGGTGTGTGTGGTGACATCACAGGCTGAAAGATGTCCTCATGCCACCAAACTGGTCTGAAGCCTTCAGGCCAACAGGACTTCTGAGAGCCAACAGCCACGAGGGAAACGAGAACTGGAGCGACCGGTACCCAGCCCACAACAGGAGACGTCCTAAACAAACACACGACATTGGCTTTGTGTGTGTGTGTGTGTGTCTCTGCCAGGCATCCACAGAAAGCGCCTGTGCTAGAGGACTGCATCAGCCTCCATCTACAGATAAAGAACTGTGAACGGTGCACCGGTGTCAAAGACAGCTCTTCTGCTTGTCTCACTCGGGGGAGAAACCACCTCTTCCTTCCTTAAACAGAGCCTCAACAGCAGCAAGACATCAGCAGCTCTCTCTCTCTCCCCAACCAGCACCACACACACACACACACACACACACGTGTAGGAGCTAGGACAGGTTTCAACTAGTACAGTGTGTATGTGTGGGGTGTGTGCATGTGTTTGTGGGGGGAGGGGGGGGCGGTTGACTAATTGGGTCCAGAGGCTGTTTTGGCATCTGGCCTCCCTGGATCTTCCTTAACTCAGAGGGAATACCTCATTCTGCTGTGCTCTGAGAGACAGGCACTAACTATGCATCTGTCCAGTAGGACTTCATCCTATAAAGCCCCATCACAGAGCAGCTTTCCCTTCTTGTTTCCACACGCCGCGTTTCCGTCCAGGGCTCGTCTGCACAGTGTCCAGCCCCTCCAGAGGTGCTCCCTCTAGGGACGACACATCCCCCCTCCAACACGAGGGTCCAACGTTGCCAACCAAGTAGCCCGGCTAACGTTGTGAACAGTCATGGACGAGGAGTGAAGCAACATAGACATGCAAACACCCGTGACAGCTTGTCGGGGGAGGGGGGGGGGGCACCAAAACGTTTTTTGGAAAGTTGGCAGCCCTGGTGTCCTGATGTAAACTGGCTGGACTCTTTCCTAAATACTCTGTCACAGCAAAGACCACTCACACCAATATGCCAACATTCTAACCAGGGACACCAACACGCTAACATGCTAACTAGTCACACCAGCATGCTAAACAGTCACACTAACATACTAGCCAGTCACACCCGCATGCTCACTATTCAGTCACACCAGCAGGTTAACCAACCATACCAACATGCTAACCAACCACACCAACATGCTAACCAACCACATCATCATGCTATAATGCTAACCCGTCACACCAGCACAATATCCACTCACACCAGAATGCTAGCATGCTAACCAGTAACACCAACATTCTAATGAGTCACACCAGCATGCAATCAACCCAGTCATACCAGCGTGTCCTTTTCCTAGTTTTGTAGCATGTGAGCCAGAGGGTCTCTCAGCATCCCTGGACAGGAGCTGTGCCGTCATCTGTGGGACTGGGCTTTGATTAGAACTCAGCTGTGCAATCGGCGAGAGAGGGACAGGGGGAGTTCAGTCTGAGTGGTGGTGGGTGTGTGTCTGAGGAGGATTGCTGTGAGTGTGTACGGGTCAGTGGTGATTTGTCTGTGTGTGTGTGTGTGTGTGGCGAGGGGGGGGAGGGGGGGGGCTTGTTGTGACTGCGGAAGGTTTCCCTCAGAGCCAGTCTGGAAGACAGCGGAAAAGGGGGGGGGGGGTTCACAGGGAGGGGGGGGGACAGCCCTGTTCAGCCTCGCTGGGGGGACTTTTCTAGCACATTCTCCCCCTCAGTCCCTTTCTCTGTCACTATCTTCTCTGTCGCCTTCTAACAACCCCCACACCCCTCTCTGTCTCTCTGTCTCTCTGTCTCTCTGTCTCTCTGTCTCTCTGTCTCTCTGTCTCTCTGTCTCTCTGTCTCTCTGTCTCTCTGTCTCTCCGTCTCTCCGTCTCTCTCCACATCCAGAACATCTCCCGCTACAGAATAGCTGCTCCCATTTCAGAGCTGGGGTTAGGTTTAGGGTTAGGGGGGGGGGGGATTCCTGCTAATTGTTTGCACATTCTCCTTTTCCTCCGGCTCCATTAAAGCCAGCCGGCCATCTCCCTTTCAAGTTGCTGCTCTACACAGCAGGTTCAGCCCAGACCTCCAGCCCAGACCTCCAGCCCAGACCTCCAGCCCAGACCTCCAGCCCAGACCTCCAGCCCAGACCTCCAGCCCAGACCTCCAGCCCAGACCTCCAGCCCAGACTCACAAAATGACAGCCAAGACTTAAGCAGGAGTGTGTGTGTGTAATGTGCTGAGGAAGCAGGACAGAACATGCCAGTGTGTGAATGAAAGTCTGTTGTGTGTGTGTGTGTACGCGTGTATGTGTCAGGTGTGTGAGTGTGTATGTGTGCGTGTCAGTGTGTGCATGTGTGTGTGTGTGTATGAGAATAAGAGGTCAAACAGAGGCAGAGAGAGAAGCAGAGAGAGAGATGGTTGAGTGATATCACATTGATATTTCTGCTCAAGCACATAGAAAGGGCAGCCTGGCAGTCAGGGGGTTCGTGTTCCATCTGTGTGTGTGTGTCTGTGTGTGTGCGTGTCTGTGTGTGTGTGGTGCAGTTAAGGTCGCAGGCAGAAGATCAGGCTAACTGACCCATTACAGAAGGCTCTCCCTCTCTCCATCTCCATCTTTCGTTCTCCCTGTCCCCATCCCACTCTCCCTCCAACTTCCCCTCTCCTTCTCCCTGCTTCCCCCTCTCTTCCTTCCCCCCCCCCCCTCTCTCTCTTTCTCCCTCTCCCTCCATCCAGCAGAAGAAGCCTTCATTACGGCTGGTGTATAGGGAGGTTGTAATGAACTATAATTACACTGTGTACAGTGGACTACTCTGTCACTTCATATAATAAGCCTGGATAGACCACCAACACTGTGTGTGTGTGTGTGTGTGTGTGTGTGTGTGTGTGTGTGTGTGTGTGTGTGTGTGTGTGTGGACTTGCATGTCACCTCATGTGATTAAAGCCTGCAGGCTGGTCACACAATCATTACGGTTCTCAGACAGGATGTAACACAGGACAGCTAACACACACACACACAAGATCTCATTCTTAATTTTGCTTTTGAAGGGTATGCCGGTCCTTTCCCTTATAAAAAAAAAAGAGTTCAAATATGATATCGTAAATATCCAAACTGGATTATCCTAATAGAAGTGTTTCTGAGGCTGGGATCGCCCCATTTAGATCCACATGATCTGAATGCTGTAAAAGTCAGCAGCAGCAATTAGCCCCGTCTTCTGCTGAGAACAGCAGCTATTTATACATATACATCTGGGCTCATACACAACGAGGAAGTGCAGAATTAGAGTCGTAAAAGACCAAATTCTGTCAGTTAAATCTCTATTTTCATATCGGCTGCATCCGACGCACATTGAGCTAATAAGAGGTTTCACGGAGGAGGTTGTAAACAGAGAGGACGTCCCTTGTTACAGGAGACGGTTGAATATCATTGAATCATCTCGTTATTCAGTTATTTACAGCCTTGGCTTGTTAAGGGGAGACTGTTCCTGGTGCCCAGTGATGCTAGACCAAGCATCTCTACCCTTCCTGGTGCCCAGTGATGCTAGACCAAGCTTCTCTACCCTTCCTGGTGCCCAGTGTGTGCAGGCATACTCCATGAAGACTCCATGTCTTTGCATCTTCTGCGTTTTTCAATTACACAATTGTTCCGTGTGTGCACAGAATAAACCCTATCTGTATGTGGGCTAATAAGATGTGTGTGTGTGTTAACTTTGTGAGTGAGTGTGAGTACAAGCGTGTGTGTGTTTGGGGGTGTGCATGCACACGTGTATGTCAGTGTATGTATGAATATGTGTGTGTGTGTGTGATGGTGCACACGCAGAGTGTGTGTGTCCAGATGGCTGTATTCAGAGCCTAAAGCTCCTTTGCTCTGCTGCCAGCGGTGAATACTGATCACAGGACACTTCCACATCACGACACCACACACACAAACACAGCTTGACCTCCACTCCTACAACATGACCTTACACACACACACACTCCAACCCAGTACTGTACAATGTACACACACATACGAGACACACACGTACAAAAACCCGTCCACGTATTCGTGGACAGACACACATATACACACAGACACACACACACACACAATCAACGCAGAAACAGAGTGACAGAGAGGAGGCAGCTTCATCACACCTCCTAACCAGCTCTCCCCTCCCAGAGGACCACCACACACACACACACACAGCAGGCTGCCACACACACACACACACAGCAGGCTGCCACACACACACACACACACACACACAGCAGGCTGCCACACACGCACAAACAGGTCCAATCATCACACATACCCCCACATACATATCAGCTCGCTCACACACACACACAGAGGAAAGTGCTTCTTTAAAGAAAAAGATTTTAAAAAGGCAAAAACGACATGCATTCTTGTCCGACAGGTATATCAAGGTGGATCTGAGATATGCTGGTTTTAAACGCTCTGCTTTTTGACAAAGATTAACGACGCAAGGGGCATTCATGTCGCATACCAGAAATCAACAAAAATCTCTCTCAGACCCAGAAACATCTGCCTGTCTCTGAGACACAGGCTGCTACACTAGTAACAACACAACCATAATGAAAAACAGGATTTTAGACAAAACTGAAGCATAACATGTGTTCAGTTATTTAGGAGGATTAAACACACATGGCCATTACTACACAAACACAAACACACTACTACACACACACACACACACACACGGACATTACTACACACACACACACGGACATGCCTACACACACAGCCAGAACCTCGCACAAACAACGGGTCTCTGAGCGTGGAGGTGGCCAGGGTGTTTTTCTCGAGCTTGCTCAGGTTTCAAGAGCAGGGAACCCCTCTCTGCCTACCTCTCTGCCTGCCTGCCTGCCTGCCTCTCTCTCTCCTGCTCTGCCTCGCGTTTGGGCTTCTCAGCCCAGGGCTGGACTCACCAGAAGGCACAAAATGCAGAACTTTGTTGTCTTCCATAGTTGAGTGAGAGGCTGGTCCCCCCAGTCAGCCCATCCTGTATCCTGCTCGGGCGAGAGTGTGATCCCCTCTGCTCCTTCTGTTTCCCTCGCAGCCACATGCAGTGACTCAGCCCGCTCCGCCTGCCTTCTCACTACCTCGCCGCTGGGTCCTAGTGCCTGCGCAAGCTCCACAACGGCATGGCAGACCTGTTGATGAGACACGCCTTCTTCCGCCCCCGCCCCCCCCCCCCCCACACTCTGTGTCTCAACAACACCAACATGGCTCCCTGCCTCTCCCTGCCTCTCCTCGGTCTAACTGTCGGATGGAACGGGACAGATAGGAAGCAGTACAGAAAGACAGTTCTGTGTGTCTCTGTGTGTCTCTATCTCTCTCTCTCTGTGTCCATTTATGTCTGTGTGTGTGTGTCTCTCTCTCTCTCTGCATGTCTCTCTCTATGTGTGTGTCTCTCGGTCTCTCACAACAAGACCATGTGGTCGACCACATGGTCTTGTATAGAAACAGCCCGGTGAGGTGGACCCTGTCCTGCTAGCCAGTTGAGGCAGACTCCACAGACGGGGACAGAGACAAAGAGTGCGTGGCGGTGTGGGCCAACATCCATCCTTCCTACTGACCGAGTCACGCTTCGTTATGCAGATACGAGATGACCCCCAACGACACTGTTGATCTAACCCCAGGGGGAAACCAAACAGTGTTCAACGACAGTAACGTGCATGATTAATGTCCCAGCCTCCAACGGGCTAACAGCCTAAGGCTGGCTGTTCTCTGCATGTCACACACACGCCACGGGACCCCGGCTTGAGTCAACATCTCCAGGCAGCTCCCAGCCTGGCTGGCTAGGCTGGTGCACATGGCCGTGTCCTGCAGCTCAACACAACGTTTCATCGAAACCGAATGCAATGAGTCCGACCAAACGCTTCCCAAGTGTAAGAATGGAACTGGAACCATTGGGTGGGGAATTGGAACGAGTCGAATATCTGCCGATTTGTTTCCGTGATCAGAGTGGGTTCATGTGCAGGGTTGTGTGTGTACGGAGGTGAGGCGTTCAGACGGTCCCTGTGGGGACGTGGGTCTCAGGCGGAGGAGAAGAGCTGGACCTCGTGAAACAACACCAGAAGATGAAGATCACAGGACCCGTCTACCTGATTCCCTCTAGAAAAAGGTGTTAGATTCACAGGACCTGTATTTATGAGGGTGGGGGTGAGAGAGTGGGGACAGGTTACGGGAGATGGGGGGGGGGGGGGGGGGGGGGGAGGTTGAGGTAGGATAAGCACAAGAAAAACTGGGTGAACAATCAGGAACATGTCAGCGGAACATGAGTAAGGTACCAGGATGCGCTACACTCACCGCCCCTAAACTAACTCCACACCAGTTACCCCAGCGGTTGGCTGCTAACCTGCCCCCCCCCCCCCATGGGTTTGAACTCAGCACCTCCAACTCCACAAGAACAACCCCCACCAGCTACAGCAATGAAAAGCTAGCGATTCGCTGGCGCAGGTGGTCTCTGTATACATACCTGAGGAGTGAGTTTAGCTTACGGTATTCACATAGGCTACACATGTTACTATGTTATCCATCAGATGTGGCATTAAACTCTGGTGGACGCCCCGAGATATAAGCCACCCATTCCCTATGTGTGCAGACTTTAGAATGATTGTGGGTTTTAGAAATGACCTTTGTAATATGAGGTATTTGATGGTTAAATTAGTGATCTGTGCATTTGTTATACTGTAAATTTAGTAATTTGTTATTTTAAATTGTGGGTTAATTAGTATTTACGGTTTTATTGTAACAGCTAAATAATTCTGAGTTCTTCACTGACAAAAGTCTTTAAGAACCTGTATTAAGGCTGAAAAGTCAATAATTAAAAAAAAAAGGGACAGTTAGTTTAAGAGGTGTCAAGCTCTATTTAACTAACCGACATGAGGAGGGCCTGAGAGCTTGCCCCGGGCTGACTGACTGGCTGCTGTGGGATCCAGCTCGGGCTCCGAGTCCTACAAACACACTGCAGGGCCCAGCCTCCAGCCCCCACCTTCGCCTCCAACCTCCACCCCCCCCACCGCTCCAGCCTCCGGGGGCTCAGTCAACATGTTAACAGAGCGGGCTAACGCAGCCTCCCTGCCACTAGGGCTGAGCACCTAGTTAAAAATATAACTTAACAAGGGCATGCCTTTAATAATGCTTCTTTTAATGGAATAAGAACCTGGCACCAGATCTGGTGTAACAAATACCTGAGCTAATGTGGGGTGCAGGAATGCAGGGTTGTTGAGGAGCTCAGGTGCAGACTGTTGTTTATGTTGTGGTGGAAGGTAGTAAAGTCCAGTAGATGTGGAGGGGGGGGGGGGGGGGGTTGGTGGTCCTGCATGCCTGCTAGCCTGGCTAAGGGCTGTTAGGACCAAGGGGAAGGGGGGAGGGGGAGGGGCTGCAGAACCTGAACGGTAAATATGAACATATAGAACCGTACTAACACCGTGGTTCATGACAATTATTTAGATTCTCTCCGCCATGGTTTTATCCTCCTAATGGGCCAGCTCTCAGCTCGGATGAATAGCTTTGTTGCTCTCACCTTCTCTCGGCTTAATGAGGAGTGTGGAGCCTTTCAACAGACCTAAAGCTCTGATCCCTGCTTCCCCGAGGCGTCAGCTACCCTCCATAATATCCTCTTTCCAGATAGACGGTTACACAGCAGAGCACTGGTGCACACACCTCCTACAATAGAAACATGCCAACAGTAGAATCCAACAAGACCTCCAACAGTAGAAACACACACACACACACAACCGCCTACAGTAAAGGGCCTGTCCTGAGAAGCCCAGTCCAGGCCCCGGGAGATCCCAGGCTGCACACCAGGCTGCACACCAGACACCAGGTCGCACACCAGGCTGCACACCAGGCTGCACACCAGACACCAGGTCGCACACCAGGCTGCACACCAGGCTGCACACCAGACACCAGGTCGCACACCAGGCTGCACACCAGGCTGCACACCAGACACCAGGTCGCACACCAGGCTGCACACCAGGCTCCACACCAGACACCAGGTCGCACACCAGGCTGCACACCAGGCTCCACACCAGACACCAGGTCGCACACCAGGCTGCACACCAGGCTGCACACCAGACACCAGGTCGCACACCAGGCTGCACACCAGGCTCCACACCAGACACCAGGTCGCACACCAGGCTGCACACCAGGCTCCACACCAGACACCAGGTCGCACACCAGGCTGCACACCAGGCTGCACACCAGGCTCCACACCAGACACCAGGTCGCACACCAGGCTGCACACCAGGCTCCACACCAGACACCAGGTCGCACACCAGGCTGCACACCAGGCTGCACACCAGGCTCCACACCAGACACCAGGTCGCACACCAGCTGCACACCAGGCTGCACACCAGGCTCCACACCAGACACCAGGTCGCACACCAGGCTGCACACCAGGCTCCACACCAGACACCAGGTCGCACACCAGGCTGCACACCAGGCTCCACACCAGACACCAGGTCGCACACCAGGCTGCACACCAGGTCGCACACCAGGCTGCACACCAGGCTGCACACCAGCCTGCACACCAGGCTGCACACCAGGCTGCACACCAGGCCGCACACCAGGCTCTTGTGTTATGTCTCTTAGGTTATGGTGAATTTTGCCATTAGGAGTAGGCACTATGTACTAGGTACTATGCACTATTAGACAGACGCTAAATAAAAAGTAAATAATTCTCGAAAAAATATTCCCCTCTAATGTGTGACAACATTTGAAAATGTTGATGCCTGATCTCCCATTAACAGCAGGGTGTGTTGAAGGGATCTGACACTGCCCTCTGGTGGTCAAAAACAGCACGAGGCAGTGGCAGTCTTGATAGCACGGCAGCACACAAGAACATCCAGTAGGACAGGACTGAGAATCAGCCATGTCCCACTGTACAGAGCAGGCGAGGCGGGGTGTCGGGTGGGAGGTGTGTTGGGGGGGTGGAGGTAGTGTGTGTGGGCGGGTTGGGGTGGCGTAGCAGGGCAGTGTGTGGCGGGTGTGTGTGTGTGTGTGTTGGTGGTGTGTGCATCCCCTACCCTCCACTTCCCCTGCAGGAGGCAGCCCCCTCCAGAGTGCTCCTCTGCCCCTCACAGCCCAGCCCCCTGCCCGCCCAGTCCCCCCTAGTCCCCAGGCCCCCACAGGAAATGTTTGTTGTCTTTGTGTTTCCAGCCCAGTCCTGCTGACAGCGACGAGAGACACGCCGACACGTGAACCTTCTCCTGCCCCTCTCCGACACCTCGCAGCCCCTAAACCCACTCGGACGCTCAGCGAGACTGCCCTCGGATCAACATCCTTCTGCAGCGGAGCTCCCCGGGGAGGGTACCCTCACCCTGGGGGGGGGGGGGGGGGGGCCGTGTGACCTTCCCTCTCCAAAAAGGCGCCGCGTTGTCTTGCGCCTGGACAGGAAGTGGAAAGACAGCAGAGAGGGAGGGACATCCTGTTAGGGAGCGGCCTGCTCCCAGGCATTGTGTATTTGATGGCGCCTGAGAGACACAAGGACATCAGAGGGGTACCTACTGGGCATGCTCCACCTCCACCTACTTGGCATGAACACGCCTCTCTGGACTTCCACGACAGCCTGACGTGCTGTACAACGCCCCTGCACTGGATGGTTACTGCTTAACTAGAAGCTGGAGGTTCACATACTCTCCATGTGTTCCACATAGCCCTGGTCACCCCCACTTGCATAAACAGCCGTCTGAATGGTGGTCACCAGGGAGACAGGCGTGTGGATAGTGACCATCGAGACAGGCGCATAGGTAGTAACCAAAGAGACAGGCGTGTGGGTAGTAACCAGGTAGACAGATGTGTGGGTAGAAACCGAGGAGACAGGCATGCGGGTAGTAACCAGGTAGACAGACGCGTGGGTAGGAATCAGACGCCCTATATCTCGAGCTCACCCTGTCCTGCAGATTAGACTACACAGTTCCGGGAATGGGAAGGAAAACAAAGACAAGGAGCTGGTCCACTCGAGGCCAAGGTCCTCCTGTGGAGACATGACTGGACAAAACAGCACCACCGCTCATCACAAAGCTACCAAACACATCGGTCTGGTCATGGGACAAGATCCTTCCAAACATCCACAGTCAGCCAGAGCACTTCTCAACTTGTTGTACATACATAGTTTGACTTGAACATCCCTTTGGACACTTGGGTGATATACCTCATGATGTTGATAAGCTAGATAGATCACATAGTCACACTTCCACCTGCCACCTTCTACTTCTGCCGAGTTGTACCTGCTCTAATAGCACATATCTGGTGAATAGTAGCTTCTCTGCGCCTGGTTGAGTACATGGATGAGGAGAGGAGGGTTCAGTGACGTAGCCTACAGTTGGTCAAATGTACAGGCAACACAAACACACGCACACACTAATAACTAATTATTTTGGTGAAACATTAATACAACGCTGACAAAACATAAAGCCCGATATTGTTGTGCCATAATAATATGATTATTCACAAGGGCTATCGATTAATACGACCCCAAACAGTAGCCACATCTTACCCTGAGCAAATCGATTGCATGTCAATCCCGTCAACCGAATATTTCCATCGTCCTTAGTGGTTTTCATTTTGTCCTTTTTCTTTTAAACTTCTACAGGTTTTGCAATTACGTGTTTCTCCTCAAAACAGAACAGAACAACTTTAACAGGTTTGCTGACACCCAAGTTTTCTGTGACCCGCAGGTGTTAATGACAGCACGCGTTCACCAAGTGCTTAGAAAACAATAGCACCTCCCACAACCAATCACGGAGTTTTTCGTCTCTGGGAGAGTGAGCGCGACCTCGTCTTCTTCTGATCGTTCATTGTCCGCAGATTGTCCAACGAAAAGACGTCATAGGAAATTATTAGGGCATCAACTCATTGAGAATGTGTCTGTTCAGTTGGAGAATCCGCAGCACAATGATGCTCTGAGATCATTATCCTCATCAGAGCGCTCGTGCAGGTTGGGACACAAACTATCATTACTGTTGCCTGCACTGCACGCGCCGATAGAGTTATTTATTTAATTAATTTGTTGATAGATGACAGAACACCTCTGCACTAATGAGTACTAGTGGACAGAACCCGGTCCTATCTGAAAGAACCATTTGTGGTTCTAGTCAGTCAGCACTTCAGGGGGCTGAACAGCATCCCAGAACGTCAGGATCACATCTGGAACCTTTGTTCGGAGCATTCTATGGTTACAAATGGTTTTATGACACGTATTTCAAGTTTATGTTTCTTCTTAATTTGATTTGACCATTGATTTCCTCACAGGGCACTCGTTTTAATAGGTTGACTATCTTCACGGCCATAACATCATAAACAAACACTGGTTCCAAGAATCCCAAGGTTAATGCCCTGCTGTTAACCCTGCTGTCCCTTTCTGTTGTTGAGCGGTACATTGCTTTGTGGTGTGTTGCACAGGGGGTCTCCCAGGGAGGAGGGCAGGGGTCCGGAACTGACAGACAGACATGCAAGAGGTCCCCACAATATGAGAACAACCTTTGATATGTCTCAAACCTCTATGAATATTGGATTGAAAGGTTTGAAAACTAAGTCATTTTATTTATTCCGTGTTATACAGCAGTGTCCAGAAGAATAAAGAAATTACAAGGTGCTGTGTGCCCTGGTGGCTCACAGGGGAGTCAGGTGGCTGAGCGGTTAGGGAATCAGGCTAGTAATCAGAAGGTTGCCGGTTCAATTCCAGGCTGTGGAAAATTATATTGTGTCCTTGGGCAAGGCATTTCACCCTACTTGCCTCGGGGGAATGTCCCTGTACTTACTGTAAGTCGCTCTGGATAAGAGCGTCTGCTAAATGACTAAATGTAAATGTAATGGAAGAGCCCATCACAAAGAGTAAGTTCTTAACACAGGGGCCTGGATTTGATTCCAGCCCGGGGCCATGTCCTCCATTCACTCTCTCCCTACTCTCCTATCTCTGTATCCAACTGGCCCTAAATAAAGCTAAACAGGTGGGACTCCAGTCCACTTTTTCCGACACTCCTACACAGGCTCTTCCACAACAAAAGGCTTTCAAAGCATAGTCTGCATTCAGGACACAGAGTTCATGACCCAGATGTCGGCCGAACCAGAACAAGAACCAGGGTCCTCAGCTCTCCTGGAGCCCAGAACGTGTGGTCACATGGTTCACACTGAGAGTCTGATGTTCCTGTTGGAGTGGACTCATCGTTCCTCGACGCTTCACCTTGAACAACCGCCTCAGAACCCTTCACACCTTCCCCTCACACATGCTCCAGTCACATACACCCATGCATACTTGAAAGTTAAACACTCACATACTATAAACACACACGCACATACTATAAACACACACTCACTGCCACACACACTCGTGCAGACGCAAATACACACACTCTCACACATACGCCCCCTACTCCCGATGGAGCTTGTTCTATTGGCTGCTCCAGAACACTTTGGAGTATTTTTAGGCCTGTTATTCCTGGGCCACTGCTGGCAGGTCCGAGGCGGGATATAAAGGCTGTTCTCTACCAGTGGGGTCCCACATACACTCAGGACAGCTCGACAGAGGGGATACACACACACTCAAAACAGCTCTACAGAACACATACACACACACTCAGGACAGCTCGACAGAAGACATACACACACACACACACTCAGGACAGCTCGACAGAAGACATACACACACACACACACTCAGGACAGCTCGACAGAGGGGATACACACACACACACACAGGAGGACCTGAGCACCTGATGAAGGTAGGTCACTCCTGAAGGATCCTCCTAGATTCTGAAGGACTGTCTGCAGGGCTGTACAACGGACCATAACTCTGTCATAAATGTAGTCAGGTGATGAGACTGTAATCTGTGTTATGTATGTGTCAGGTTGCCATGACTACGCAGTGATGTCAGAGGTCATCATTCAGAAGTTCTCCTTCCCCTTCTCCTGCTCCTCACGCCCCTGCCAGTCAGAGGCCACACCCACCAAGAGCCCCGCTCTTCCAACGGTCCCGTCCCACAGCCCCTCCCAGGAGGAGAGACTGAACCACAGGTCCCTTCTGGACCCAGCACAGCTGTCCCAACCCAGAACGACTGGAGGACTCCAGAATGGGACTCCAGACGGGTCCGAGGCTGCCCCTGCAGAGGGTGGGCTGCCCCCTCCCAGTAGCCAGCCGCCCCAGCTGGTCCCTCGAGGCAGCTCCCCCAGACCAGGGGTGCTGGAGCCCCAGGCTGAGGGAGCGGAGGACCAGCGGCCGGCAGCCAAGAGACAGCTGTCCTCGGAGAGCAGCGCCAGGACCGTGGGCGTGCTGAAGAAGACAGCCCTGAGGAAGGCTGGTGAGGCTAGGCCGGGGCCTCCGCCCGGGGCCAGAGGCCTGCAGGGCCCAGAGGGGGGCATCTGCAGGGGGCGACGCAAGGACCTGGGCCCCAGAACAGGGGCGTTCCTCAGGGTGGACGCGCACGCCTTCCAGGCAGGAATGGAGGTAGGGACTCACTGTGCCTCGCTCGCCTTCTGGTCATGTAACTGAGCCCTCCCACGCCGGCACGGTGGCGCAGGGTCTCCGTGATAATAAGCGTCTATCTTTAGACGGCCTGTCTCTCCTTGGGGAAGTCTCCTTTGTTGAGGCTTGCCCACTGCAGGGGCGGGAACATGGAAGAACACGAAGCTCAGACAATAGCATCAAACTGCAGGGTGTTTGTTTTGAAGTGTGTGTGTGCCTTGCAGTTTGTAGGAGCAGTGCAAGGGCAGAATATCTCCCTCACTTTGCAACCAAAAGCAGCAGTGTTGAGTCGGCATAGTGACCTTGAACAGACAGAGACCCAGAGTCCCTGCCCCAACACACAGCCAGCCCTAACACACACACCCTGCCCCAGCACACACACCCTGCCCCAGCACACACACCCAGCCCTAACACACACACCCTGCCCCAGCACACACACCCTGCCCCAACACACACACCCTGCCCCAACACACATACCCAGCCCCAACACACACACCCAGCCCTAACACACACACCCTGCCCCAGCACACACACCCTGCCCCAACACACACACCCTGCCCCAACACACACACCCAGCCCCAACACACACACCCAGCCCCAACACACACACCCAGCCCCAGCACACACACCCTGCCCCAACACACACACCCTGCCCCAACACACACACCCAGCCCTAACACACACAATCTGCCCTAGCATGCAGGAAAATTGCTGAACATTGCTAAACATGTTCACTGTGTGTTCCTGTTTAGGTATGACACACATATGTGCGTGTCTGTGTGTGTGTTGCAGCTGAAGGAGCAGTGTGTGTGTTCCGTGGCCACAATCGCTCGAAGCGTCACTCAGGGAGGCTGGGGGGAGCTGGAGAGATTGCGTGCCATCTGGGTCTGGCTGTGCCACAACATCGGTCAGCATCTCCAGCACAACTCCATTCATCTGAGCAGTAAACACAATGATCACACTGCAGCTCGTATCCAAGCCAACATCACTGCTATTACACTTGACAGGACATGGCATGTCTGCCAACATCATCATTAATGTGAATTCATTTGAATAAGTTAACCACGGACTGCTGTTTTATATTTGGTTCTGCATGTGACTCATTTGGAGGGCAGATGTGACTGTCTGTGATGTCTCTCTCTGTGGCGTCTCTCTCTGTAGGTCTCGTTTGGGCATCCTTTTTTTTAAGATATATTTTTGGTCTCTTTTTACTTCATTGGACAGAGACAGTTGGAGATAGACAGGAAATGCATGTGACAGAGAGGAGAAGACACAGAAATGGCAGAAAAGGGCTGAGCCCGAATTGAACCCTGGCCAATGCCTCAGCCCATATGGTTCCTGTCCTACCCAGTGAGCCACTCTGTGGGGCACCTCTCTCTGTAGGACATCTCTCTCCGCAGCATCTCTATCTATGTGGAGCATCCTTATCTGTGGGGTGTCTATGTGGGGTATCTCTCTGTGGGGTACATCTGAAGGGTCTCTCTTTGTGTGTTCTCTCTCTCTCTCTCTCTCTCTCTCTCTCTCTCTCTCTCTGTCTCTCTGTCTCTCTCTCTCTGTCTCTCTGTCTCTCTCTCTCTCTGTGGGGTTCAGAGTACGACCTGAGTGGCTACCTGGGTCAGACGGAGAAGCTGTGCTCCCCGGAGGAGGTGGTGGCAGCCGGCCGGGCCGTGTGTGGAGGCTACGCCAGCCTCTGCCTGGCCCTGTGCAGGTCAGCACTGCCCCAAACCCTGGCCCTGTAAACTACCCCTAACCCTGGCCCTGTATATTACCCCTAACCCTGGCCCTGTATATTACCCCTTAGCCTGGTCCTGTACACTAGCCCTAACCCTGTAAACTACCCCTAACCCTGGTCCTGTACACTACCCCTAACCCTGGCCCTGTACACTGGCCCTAACCCTGGCCCTGTACACTAGCCCTAACCTTGGCTCTGTACACTAGCCCTAACCCTGGGCCTGTACACTAGCCCTAATCCTGGCCCTGTACACTAGCCCTAACCCTGTACATTACCCCTAACCCTGGCCCTGTGTACTAGCCCTAACCCTGGCCCTGTACACTGGCCCTAACCCTGGTCTTGTACACTAGCCCTAACCCTGGCCCTGTATATTACCCCTAACCCTGGCCCTGTACACTACCCCTAACCCTGGCCCTGTACACTAGCCCTAACCCTGGCCCTGTACACTAGCCCTAACCCTGGCCCTGTACACTAGCCCTAACCCTGGCCCTGTACACTAGCCCTAACCCTGGCCCTGTACACTAGCCCTAACCCTGGCCCTGCTGTGTGCAGGGAGGTGGGTGTGCAGTGCCAGCAGGTGCCAGGCTTCAGTAAGGGCATCGGTCACCAGCAGGGCCGCAGCCTGCGAGGGACACGCTCCGACCACATGTGGAACGCCGTGCAGCTGAGGGGGCGCTGGTTCCTGCTGGACGCGTGCTGGGGGGCCGGCCGCGTCGACATGGACACCAAGACCTTCATCAAGAGGTGGTGGTGGTGGTGGTGGGGGTCTATATGACTGTAGTGTAACAGGATGATGGGGTTTATCCAGAGGGACAGGAACATTCCAGGAGACATTCCTGAACTCAGCCCACTGAGATGCTGAACTGAACTACTTTGGATCCTTGATCTGCTTTCCTTTCCAGCAGCGCCATGTGCGTCACAAAAGCTTGTGCTAAATGAGCAACTGTGTAAATGTGTTTGCCCCTCCCCCCATCAGGATGGATGATTTCTACTTCCTGACGGAGCCCGAGGATTTCATCGGCTCCCACTTCCCCGACGAGCAGTGCTGGCAGCTGCTGGACGTCCCCCTCGCCCTGGAGGAGTTTGAGAGGAGCGTCTTCAGGACCTCCCGCTTCTACACCCTGGGCCTCAGTCTGCCCCACCCCCGGCACGCTCTCATCCTCACGGGTGAGAGAGCCCTCCAGACGCTGGGCTATCCAGCTGTGTTTCCCGTGCTGTGTTCTCCTAGCTGACGGCACCTGTGTCTGCCTGCTCCCACAGAGGAGGGCGAGGCCTGGGTGAGCGTGGGCTCCAAGCGGCCCGTGAGCTTCACCTACGAGGTGGCTCCGCTGGGCGGCCGGGACGAGGGCACTGCTGGGCTGCAGCAGGGCGCTGGGGAGGCCCCCGAGGAGGCCAGCTGGGGCCTGCTGACGGTGACCCCCCGGGGGATGAAGCTGCACCTTCTGCCCCCTGCCAGCGGGACGTACGGGGTGAAGCTCTTCGCCCGGCCCGCCGACGCCGCCACCGACGCCCCCTTCCTCTGGGTGTGCTCCTTCACCCTGCAGTGCCCCGTGGCCAGGGCTCGCGAGGAGATCCCAGACAACCCCTTCCTGTCCTGGGGCCTGCAGCCCTCCGCTGGGGCTCTGGGGGTGGAGGCCTGCAGCCAGGGCAGCCAGGTGGCTGAGGTGGAGGAGGGGCGCCTAGAGCTGGTGCTGCAGACCTCCAGGCCCCTCATGCTGCTGTGGGAGCTGGCCCACCCCGGGCTGGAGCCGGCGCTGAGCCGACGCTGCCTGGCCGCCCAGGTGGAGCCCCGGCGCCTCACCTGCCACCTGCTCTGCCCTCGTACCGGCTTCTACCGCCTCTCCTTGTTCCTGCGCGACTACGACAAGACGGACGGGGAGTTCCAGAACGCCGGCAACTTCCTGCTGCACTGCGCCCGCGGGGCAGTCGGCCTCGACGAGATGTTCCCCCCGAGCCTGTCGTCCTGCTGCGGGCCGGGCACGCGCACGCTGGCGGCCGGCCTCTCCAGGTTCAGCCACGCGGGGGCGCTGCTGAGCACACAGAAGGGGAGGTGCAACCTCACCTTCCACACTCGGGCAGATCTGGAGCTGCACGCCACCCTGAGCCGAGAGGAGAGCCCGCCCCCGGCCGCGGCCCCGCCGCTGAGCCGTCATCTCCTCTGCACCTACACAGACAGCAAGGTGACGCTGAGCGCCAGCCTGCCCCGACCCGGGGTCTACCGGCTGGGGCTGTACGCCAGGGACAGCCCTGAGGGAGACTTCCGCCCCCTGTGTGACTTTGTCCTGAAGAACGGCAGCCAGCAGCCCGGCCCGCCCTTCCCCTGCGTGTACGCCGCCTGGAGGAGGGGCTGCGTGCTCCTGGAGCCGCGGTCCGGACGGCTGGAGGAGGCCCCCGGGTCCTGGGTCCGCTTCAGGGTGAAGGTGCCCGGGGCGCGGCGGGTGGCCGTGCTGGGAGGGGAAGGCCCGGCGGAGCTGAAGCAGAACAGGAGCCGGGTGTGGGAGGGGGAGGCGCTCGCGGGGAGCGGCCAATCGCAGCTCAGGCTGGTCGCCGTCACAGGGGAATCGGAGGATCTGGCAGTCTTACTGACCTTCGACCTCCAGCAGCAGCAGAAGGAGGATGGATGAGAAGGGGGCTGGACGACAGGAGACTCACACGCACTCTCGTGGCATCATGTATCGTGTGTGTGGTTTGGAAAAAATTGGGGCGGTTTTCAAATGTTTTTTTCAATAAACATCCAAACGTGAGAAGTTGACCGGTGTGAAAGCCTGGCCTCTGTCCACAGTCCTTCAGACCAAAGTGTGTCCAGTAGGTTGAGCAGCGTGGGTCTGCGCCCTGCAGCGCTGTAGAGGGATGAAGCTGGACGGTGACTGAGCACCAGAAGCAGGAGGACGTGTGTTTACACGCTGCTGTCATAACAGCACCGAAATAGCCCCAGCTTGCTTACACACACACAACAATAGAGGGGTGGGGAGGGCGTACACACACAGATGGACCACGTGTGTCCATTTTTGGGGGGGAATGGTGTGAGGTACAGTGGGGAGTATTGGAGGCGCAGGGGGGGTGCAGGGGGGGGGGTATGGGGGTCAAGGGCAACTGTATAGGGCCAGGGGAGTGAGGTAAGGAAGGGTGGGGTGTTTCTTTTGCTGGGCACAGATACAATAAGAAGCACACACACACACACACAGGGTAGCGTCAGGAAAGGGATGTCTACAATGTCTGTGGAGACTGAAGTAGATTCCAGACATTCCCCCTGCTCTATTTCAGTCTCTCTCCCCCCTGGCCCAGTGTGGACTGAGCACCAAACTAGAAATGCAGGAATCTGTGTCTGTGAGTGTCTCAGGCTTGATTATCTCGAGAACCGGGCACTGTTTGAAATGGAAATTTGCCAGCTGTATTGCTCAGGACCCAAGGACGCGCAATGTCTGAAGCACTGTTGGATGAAATTAATATCCGCGTTCGCAACCATGTTGAGCCGCACTAAGTGATGGAGCCTTGGGTCTCGTGGGAACTGCCCTTGTGCTCATAACTCCAACAGACTAATGCAGGGACACACTCCTACATACTCATAGCTTCCAGTGGAATCCAGCTCCTCTAATCCCCCCCCCCCCCCCTCCTCTCCGTTCTCCTACCTCTGACAGGGGTCTGACATTATCAGTCACATTAGCTACAGGCCGATGACAGGTGTGTGACATCAGTCACATTAGCTACAGGCCGATGACAGGGGTGTGACATCAGTTACATTAGCTACAGGCCGATGACAGGTGTGTGACATCATCATTTAGCTGCAGGCCGATGACAGGTGTATGACATCAGTCACTTTAGCTACAAGCCGATGACAGGTGTGTGACATCATCATTTAGCTACAGACCGATGACAGGGGTGTGACATCATCATTTAGCTACAGGCCCCGTCTGCACCTTCACAAAATGATGACCCAAACACAAAGAATGATTAAACATATAAATATTTAATGTATTACTTGGTGCAATAAATACAACAGTTAGGTTATAAAAGCCTCAGTCACAGGAGAAAACTAAAGTTACAGTCGATTTGTGCAAATGCAATTCAATTTCACCCACATTTTGTGAACCCTTGTGAAAAAAAGGAATACAATTATATTTTGGCACTTGTTTAGTTCACAGAATTCTTCCATATTTTTTTGCAACAATATTTTAGGAATTCTTGTCAGTTGTCAGAAAATATGAATAAAAAACTCTATACTGAACTAAATTGGGACCAAACTATTCCTTTAGTTGTCACAAAGGGGCTGGAGGCCAGACTAAACAAGTCCTCAAGGTTGGACCCAGGCCTGACGACCTATAACCTCCACAGCCCACATCATGACATGCCTCTCTGTGGAGGTTAGCTGGACCACTCTCTCTCTCCTCCTCCAGAGGGTCCTACCAGAACCACAGGCATGTTTACCTTCCCTCCAGACCTAGGTGGTGCTCTCTCTGTCTGGGAGAAACACGGAAACCTTCCTTTAAACACCTCCAGGACGGAATTCTCCAACGGCCCTATGCTCGAGGTAACAATCGGGTACAGGTACCTTTCCAAATATATGTCTCCATAAACAAACAACACAATGGATCAGTTTTCATCAAAAAAGTGCATACATTCCAAATCTGTCCATTTTTGAACATTGGAACTCATTTTCAAAACTATCAAAAAGAACGGAACAAATTTGGTCATTTGATCATTCGAGCATCACATATTACCCCTTAGAATGTTAATTCTAAACACCAAACTTTGTTTTTGTCCTATAACTTCAGCTATAGAAGCACCGGCCACCCAGTAAAGACTAGGAAGGTCTCTGAGTGGCCAGAGCGTTGAGTAAGCAGTACCGGGGAGAACCTCTAGAGGGCGTCCAGGGCCCCACTGAGAAATCGGCGGGGGGTTCCCTAAACCAAACAAGCCTGCCCCCCTTATCTCTGCCCCCTGGCTCTAGGTCAGGGCGAACCTCACTACGGTATCCGACAGCCCCAGAAGCCAAGAGACCCACGGCAGACGTGGTATCCCAGACAGTTTGTCTGGTTAATCCCTGAATCGTGGACAGCCCCCGAGGGGTCTCCCCCAGGCCAGGAGAGCCTATCGCACCTCCCCGCCTCGGTGACGAAACACATCTGCTTACAGAACAATTCCATGGGTTCCTTTCACCAACGCTGATCCAGGCTGGTTCCTCGGCCCCCAGCCCTCTCTACTGAGGGCGGGGGGCCCGAGCCAGCCCTCCCCTCAGCCTCGTAAGGCTCTGCTGAGGGGAGGAGAGACACGCTCAAAGGCTCACCGGCTCTCTTTTGGATTATTTTCAAACTGCATCCGTTTTTCTTCTTCTTCTTTAGTTTGTGCGCGAAAGCATGTCCGCGCGTTTTTTCTGTGCATTTTTCTTCAATTCACAGCGTTACAAAAATACTATCTCGTTGCTTCGAGGTCGTTCAAATTCGCGCGCCCGATATCGAAAATAAACGTGATCATTTGATTTTCGTTGTACCAGTTTGGTGAAAGGCAACTTTCTCAGAATAGATATACCTCTTAGTGACATCCAAACACATGCAAACAGGGTGTCAGTATGTGTAACTCCGTACAGTTAGTGCTAACTTGAGCTGAATATCACAAACATGTTACATAACCCTCTGACCCGATAAGGACAGCCGCGTACACGGCAGAAACACAGTGTGTCTGCTTCGATACTGCAGGACATGGCTAATTAAGGCCCCCAGCTATGGCACCACCAGCCCAGTAGAAATCGTAGCGGGGAGCTGCCAGGCAGTTTAGGCCAGTCTCTGTGGTATTACGTAAGTGGGGGCTGAAAGCGACTGTTGCTCCGAAACAGAAGACAGGTCCACAGAAACGCTCCCTCTTGTGACGAGGTCAGCAGAGCTGGGGATTACACCGGCCTGCCAGCCGACATTGGTAACACGACCCTCCAAACAAGCCGGAACACGCACACTGGGACTTGAGTCGCATCCTCGCCGTGTGAGCTCGTCCTTACTGAGTTCTCTGAAGGTAGTACAATGAAAACACCAAGAGCACAAACGCGCTTGTTCCATGAAGTGACAGGTCGGTGAGTTTCGGGGGAAGAGGGGAATGTGCGTTTCTCCAGGAAGCCCCTTCCCCGCGCCGGCACGAGTGACCTGCTGGGTCACGCTAACATGAACACATCTAGCGCAGGACTGGGCGGCTCGTTCCACACAGCAGGCTCTACTGCCTGGACGGACAGACAGGACCAGCAGTGTTCTACTCCCCAGGTCCCACACAGATTCAGGGACCTGGAATTTGGGATGTGGTGGTGTTCACATGGACCCTCACCAGCTCTGGGAGCAGAAGGCCCATCCGACACACGCGCCCGACATCGTAGCAGCAAATTACAGGTGGCCAGCCCGGGTGGCCCCCTCTAGTCAAAGGAGAGATGCTCATTGGACGCTGGATAACACTGCTGCCCCCATTCTGAGAGAAGGCTGTTAGGATTCGTTAAGACATGCAGAGAGATGCCAGTCGTGTGACTGCTTCTACCCTAGCACAGTTTCACAGAGGACACCTAGAGAAGACAAGCCCCAGAAAACATCTACTACTGAACCCCACAATCCCTCCCATCAGGCTGCCCCCCCCCCCCCCTCTCATCAGGCTGCCCCCCCCACACCCTCTCATCAGCCCCCCCCCCACACCTTCTCATCAGCCCCCCCCCCACACCCTCTCATCAGCCCCCCCCACACCCTCTCATCAGCCCCCCCCCCCCTCTCATCAGGCTGCCCCCCCCCCACACCCTCTCATCAGCCCCCCCCCCCCCCCCTCTCATCAGCCCGCCCCCCCCCACACCCTCTCATCAGCCCGCCCCCCCACACCCTCTCATCAGGCTGCCCCCCCCCCCACTTCTCAGCGCAGCAGACAGGTGGGCTGGGGCGAGGGTGTCACCGGACCCCTCCCCTGGGCCCTCCAGGATCACATGGCCCACATGCCTCTCCAGGAATAGAGCCTTTAATTGTCCAATTACAGTAAACAGAGCTCCATCAGATGGTGTGGCTGGGGCTCTGCCTGGATGGGGCTCTGCCTGGCTGGCTGGGTGCCTGGGGCGGCTCAGGTTGGGAAGGGCAGGCAGGGGGGCAGGTTCATTTGGACCTGTATCCTCCCACCCACAACAACAACCATCTTAGTGGAGAGTGTATGGTGGCCAACCCCCCCCCCCCCCCCCCCCCCCACCCCACCCCCTCCCTTCAACCCCCCACCCCCTCCCTTCGACCCCCCACCCCCTCCCACCCCCCTGGACCAGCCTATGGATCGAACAGGTCCCCCAGCCTCTGCTGCTCCAGCTGCTGGTTGAACATCTCGATCGCCTGGTTGGCCTCTGTGATGTAGTCATTGATGAACTCCTCCATACCTGAACACGGATCCATGTAAGGTACACAACCTGCAGAGTGACTACACACCACACAGCCAAAGACAGAGTGACCACAGACAGAGTGACTACAGACAGTGACCACAGACAGGGTGACTACAGACAGTGACCACAGACAGGGTGACTACAGACAGAGTGACTACAGACAGAGACAGCATGCAGACCAGACCAGTACAGGGATAGTAAATAGCCATGAACAGAAGTTTAAAGATGCTAAAACGCTGCAAGGATACGAGGATGGCAGTTCATTTTCTCTCCAAAGATGTCGACGTACTGGTGCCCGTTGTAGAAGTATCCCGGAGGCAGAGGCTCCAGGTGTCTTCTCACCTGAGCACACACACACACATGCACACACACACGCACACACACAGGAGATAACATGGGCCTGCTAGCATATAAGCGCAGCTAGTTCTGGCAGGGCAATCGGGCAGCGCACGTCAGTCAGTTATCTGGGACGTAAGGCGTCTTACTCCACCTTCCTTACTCCACCCACTACCACACCCATGTAGCAGCGCATATCCATTGGGCCACGTCCGATAAGGCGTCTTTAAAAGACGCGCGGATATGCACACACTCACCCCGGTCGTTGTATGATCAGTGCTGCTGCCACCCTCCACCGTCCCCTTCTCCCCATGCTGTCTGTATGTCTATCCATCAGGGGGATTATATCTCTATTGCTCCCTGCCTCATATGTCATGTATGTATGTGTTGCATCGAGGAGGGAGTGCTTCCCTTAGATCATCCACTCCGCCAAAGTAAATCTACATGTCCATGTCATGTAACAATAAATGCTCAAATCTAATACGTGATTGTCTTGACTGAACTGAATCCTGGTACCACTATGCACCGCTGATCCTTGGTTCTTCTGCTGAACTTTTTTTTTGCACAACGCCTTACATAAAAGCATCGGCAATAGGTGTAAATATAGACCTGCTGTAAACACCTACAGTAATAGACTTATGGTTGGGGTTAGTGTTGAGGTTAGTGTTGGGTTGGGTTAAGGAGAGACTCACATGGATGGCGTTGATCTCCTGGGGAGTCAGGCTGCTGTGAGTCTTCTTCATCTTCCTCACCTCCTTCTGTAACACAAACCAAGCTGAGACTGTGTATGGTAGGAGATTACAAACCAAGCTGAGACTGTGTATGGTAGGAGATTACAAACCAAACTGAGACTGTGTATGGTAGGAGATTACAAACCAAACTGAGACTGTGTATGGTAGGAGATTACAAACCAAGCTGAGACTGTGTATGGTAGGAGATTACAAACCAAACTGAGACTGTGTATGGTAGGATATTACAAACCAAGCTGAGACTGTGTATGGTAGGAGATTACAAACCAAGCTGAGACTGTGTATGGTAGGAGATTACAAACCAAGCTGAGACTGTGTATGGTAGGAGATTACAAACCAAGCTGAGACTGTGTATGGTAGGAGATTACAAACCAAGCTGAGACTGTGTATGGTAGGAGATTACAAACCAAGCTGAGACTGTGTATGGTAGGAGATTACAAACCAAGGGCACCCATGACTCTGACCACTGAAATGCTGTTACCAACTATGCATTTCAGATCCTGGATTTTCTGATGAACTTTCTAGAAACATATACATGTCTCTTTGGCTAAAAGCTGCCAGCCAGTCTGCTAAATGAATAACATGTAGAACACGGTCATGTGACCCTGCCCTGTGCTGTGTTTTCCAGGAAGGGGCGTGTACTGTATTATTTTGTTTGTCAAATTCTTTGTTTGATGATCTGTTTGTATAGAATGTCCTGTCCTGTCTCATGTCATATACTGGAGGGCCTGTGTTATATGAACCAAACAGGGGGTCTGTAGGAAAGACTGAAGACTCTCACCACTAGCAGTAAACGAAACAGGAAGTTTTTTAATTTATGAAAGGCTATACAAAGGAAGACGTTGCTTTACCGTCATTATAGCTGTCTTAGTCATCAATAAATGTTCAGGGCTGCTGCTCAATGGTTGAACAGATGGATAATGACTGAGAGCTGTTCGGGGGAATGTAAGTAGCATGTTGAGGACAGACTGTATCAGAAGCTGGGAGACGCTGTTTGGGGCGACTGCGTTTGGAATCACCATCTGATTCCTCGGCCAGATGGTGTAGTAGTTTGTGTAGTTTTGCGTTTGTGTGTCATGGTTGTGGTTGTTTAATGACGACTTGTTCGAAAGGCATTTCACTGTTTTGGAGGGGGCGGGACTGTACCTGCTTGACACACAGACGCAGCCAATCCTTCAGGCCCTCCTGAGTAAGCCCCACCCCTGAGAAGAGCAGGAGGCAGCCGGTTGGCTCCTGGTGCTGTGGGGGCAGGTCGCTGTGGCTGGCGCCCTGCTGGGGGGTGATGCTCAGCGTCCCGGTCACAGCGCTGTAGCTCACCTCCATCACCTTCTGGGAGTCTGCAGGAGGGGCACGTGGGGGGGTGGGTCACCGCCTGCTCAGCAGAGAGCCAGCGGCTCCTCCAACCACTGCATGCTGGTCAGGCCTCCAGGGCTCACACACAACCCTGCTCACTCCCACAGCTCAGGTGCACCACCAAGTGTTTGAAAACTCAAAACAGGTCAACGGAAGAGATGCAACACAACTGGATGTATCATGTACCCTGACTGAACTGGAGAAATCAATAATAACCAGACAGACTAGACTTGACAATGTGATGCCAGAGAACTGAAATCCACCAAACACTAAGGGAATGCGATGGTTAGAATCACACACCAGACCAGACCAGTCATCCAGGACCAGTCATCCAGGACCAGCCACCCAGAACTAGTCATCCAGGACCAGCCACCCACTCATAACACATCCAGGACCAGCCACCAAGAACCAGTCATCCAGGACCAGCCACCCACTCATAACACATCCAGGACCAGCCACCAAGAACCAGCCATCCAGGACCAGGCACCAAGTACCAGCCATCCAGGACCAGTCACCAAGAACCAGCCATCCAGGACCAGCCACCAAGAACCAGCCATCCAGGACCAGTCACCAAGAACCAGCCATCCAGGGGCAGCCACCAAGAACCAACCATCCAGGACCAGCCATCCAGGACCAGTCACTAAGAACCAGCCACCTAGAACCAACCATCCAGGACCAGTCACACAGGACCAGCCATCCAGGATCGGTCATCCAGAACCAGCCATCCAGGATTGGTCATCCAGAACCAGCCATCCACTCATGCCACATTCACGACCAGTCATCTAGAATCAGCCATCCAGAACCAGCCATCCAGAAACAGCCAGTCTAGTCAGTCTTCATGCAACAAGACAGGAAGTCTCAAATGAAGGAGTGCAGACTAGGTGAACTAACCAGCCACTGTGGGCTGAACTCTAAAGAAACAACACTTACAGACACTGTGGTAAATCTCTCTCCTACCGTCAGTCAGTGTTGCTTGCCTTGGAGGCAAACTTTGCTCTAATAATTCCCAAAACTGGGAAACGCAAGAACAGGTCAAACATAGTACAGTACATTTAACAATGCTACATAAACTAGAGGCAGACCACACACATATTTAAAATCCTAAAAGCCATTTGCCTCTTCATAATGAGATAATTATTCAGACAAACATGTTTTTGTTGCGGCATGGATGTTCCTACCAGAGAATCGGACTTTCCCCAGGATGTTGTAGATGTTTCCTCTGAAGGGGTTGGGTCTCAGGGAAGACTTTAACTCTGAGGTGGAAAACCAAAACATAAAACAAAGAAAGGAGTCTGTGATTTAACCATGGACATGTTATGTTTTTGATACTGTAGTTTGCTAGATGCTTGAAGGGCCCGGAACATGATAGCTGTAGTGGTGTCCTGTGCTCGTGAGAACAGCCAGGCTGGAGGAGAGAGAGGGAGGGGGGGTGTACCTCTGCAGCGGGCCAAGAACACAGTCCTCTCCAGGGGACGCACGAACACCACACACTGCTGGGTCATGGACATGGAGCCAGAGCCTGAACTGAACCTCCCCTTACACCTGGAACACACACACACGCACACACTCCACTGAGTGTAAAGACACACCACCCCTATCCCTTTGATACAACAGTAGTTTAAAATTAGCAGTGACAACATGTTGAAATCCAAGGGCAGCCCTCGCCGTGTATGCAGGCTTAGCAGCAGTTCAAGCTGGGCTGAGCCCTGAGGCCTGCAGTGAGACAGCCTCCAGGGAGAGGCTGTGGACATGGCAACAGCTTGTTACTGGGCTGCCTGGAGGCAGCAGCTGCTGCAACAGGAGACACTCTCTGGGACTCTGGACACATGCACTCCTCTACACTGAGCTGGGCTGAGCTGTCATTCAATGGACAAAGGAGAGGTTGGATGGACAGAGGAGAGGTTGGATGAACAGAGGAGAGGTTGGATGGACAGAGGAGAGGTTGGATGGACAAAGGAGAGGTTGGATGGACAGAGGAGAGGTTGGATGGACAGAGGAGAGGTTGGATGGACAAAGGTGAGGTTGGATGGACAGAGGAGAGGTTGGATGGACAGAGGAGAGTTTGGATGGACAGAGGAGAGGTTGGATGGACAGAGGAGAGGTTGGATGGACAGAGGAGAGGTTGGATGGAGAGAGGAGAGGTTGGATGGACAGAGAGGTTGGATGGACAGAGGAGAGGTTGGATGGACAGAGGAGAGGTTGGATGGACAGAGGAGAGGTTGGATGGACAGAGGAGAGGTTGGATAAGCATAGGCGATGAAAGACCTCACCAGCCAGGGAAGAGCAGGTATCGAGCTCTCAGCATCTGAGCCTCAGAGAAGCTGCTTTCAGACAGGATCAGCTTCACGTCCTCGTTCCTGGAAACAAGAGAAACGCATATTGGAACTGTTCCTCAGGGTAGAAATCAGGAGCATCATGCAGAGAGCCAGGTATAATCCAGATGCATACACCTATATTTCAGGTGTATACACCTACAGTATATTCCAGGTTTACAGACCTATAATCCAGATATACACACCTATAATCCAGATGTACATGTTACAGCCTGGAAATGCGAGATAGAAATGATCAACTCATACAACGATGCTGTTTTCTCTCCGGTAGCTCCACAGAGAATTCAACATCTTGCTAAGCGCTCCCACTTCCAACCTCGCAAACACAACCAACCAATCACGGAACAGTTCCCTCAAAAAAGGCAAAACTAACAGATCTCTCAAAAGGGTTAAAACAACAGATCTCTTAAACGTTAAACCAACAGATCACAGATCTGAAATCTTTAACAGGTAGCCTTCATATAAATTTTTTCTCAAACAGTATTTTCTATGGTACAAATTGTACTTTTTACATTTACTCTTATGAATCAAATTAAATGATGATACCTTTGATCTTTAACACTTTCAAAATGGTATATTAAATCACTCCATTACATACACAACTATAATCCAGATGTACACGCCTATAATCCAGATGTGCACACCAATAATCCGGGTGCACACACCTATAATCCAGATGTGCACACCAATAATCCGGGTGCACACACCTATAATCCAGATGTGCACACCAATAATCCGGGTGCACACACCTATAATTCAGATGTACACACCAATAATCCAGGCGCATACACCCACATTCAAGGTTGACACACCTACAATCAAGGTGTCCACTGTCTATTCCAGGTGTATTCTCTGTGAACGTACCGGGTGACGGCACCTTCTTGGGCGAGGATGAAGGCAGCGCTGGGATTAGCCGAGCGCACGAGCTGCTGGACGTACAGCAGGAGAGGGTGTTTCTGTTCTGACGTCAGGCCCGTGAACACGACAGTACTCACTACGCCTGAGACACGTGGGGAACAGCAGAGGGGATTAGCAGGACTGCTCTCAGATCAGATCCAGATCAGCAGGAGGGGGGAGGATGGCAGAGGAGACTCACCTTGGCTGCATTGCTCCAGCAGTTTGGGGAACGCATACCTACAGGGAGGGGAGACACCGTCAGTCACAACAGCAGGATTTCGACTGCAGCAACACATCGTCCGTAGGGTAAAACAAACCTGTCTCACGACGGTTTAAACCCAGCTCACGTTCCCCATTAGTGGGTGAACATTCACGCTTAGGGAATTCTGCTTCACAATGATAGGAAGAGCCGACATCGAAGGATCAAAAAGAGATTCTACTTTCAACGCTTGGCCGCCACAAGCCAGTCAGTTTACTAAACCAAGCCAGCCCTTGACCCTGGTAGAGGTGTGTTGGGAGGCGGTTTATGCCATCATCACAGGTTATTCTGTTTTCCATGTTGATATTCTGTATTTGTTTGGTTTCCCCTCCTGCACAGGACACGTCTCCCCGTGAGAGAGCACACAGTGCTGCCCACACAGAACTGGGCTTGTAAGTGAGGACATGTACACTTCACTTTACATATTTATTTGAGCTACATCATTTCACTTGCTTGCCACTTAATAGAAGCATTGTAAACACCAGCATCATTCAACAGACACAGACAACAACCCTGGTTATGTAGTCATGGTGTTCTTTACTGATTTACAGTTTAGCCATAGAGCCACATCGTCACAACCCTTAAGTTTATTGGCAGTAAAACAACTTTGTGTGGAGCAATATTCTGGTTACTTATGTGTACTACTGTCTAAATCCTAACTATACAACCTGACTGTTCCTAGAACAAGATTCACACCATTTCTGGGAAGCCATCATGACTTGCATTTGAAAGAGCTGTTAAACAAAAATTGTATTCGTTCGGATTTTTCATAAACATTTGATGTTAATATTTACAGTGTTTGGATGAGGGAAGTGGCCCACACCCAGCAACACCATGTGCACTCTATCACAACACATAAACAGCAGGGCAGGGCTGATCTGGCTACAGGGAGCCGGACATCTTAAACCCAGACAACAGGGAGACACTGGAGAGGACCTGTCTCCACAGCCAGTGTTGTGCATGAACGAGTTCAAAAGTACGCTTTCATTGAACACGTTCATTTTTATGAGAACGATGAACTGAACGCAACTTCATGACAAATAATGAATTTGAACGGTGATCACGTTCATATTATTTCTGGTCTAGCTAAAACTTTACGGAATGTTTTCCTTCTCCAGAGGAGAGACGCTGTCTAAATCGAATGCAAAGGTTTTCGCTATGTAGCCTAACCTAAACCAACTAACTCGACTTCGCACTACGTTACCCATGATTTTTCGTATTCCAAGACAACAGCTCTTGGATCTCATAAAAATAGCAAGTGAAAGCAGAGACGCAGGCTCAGTGACAACATCTGATGCACCTTATTATTTTTTGATGGTTTTTTTGCACACCGTAAACGCACACCTTAAAACTATGAAATGAACTGAACGAGCTCAGAATTTAAATAGTGAACTATGAAAGTCGTGAACAATTCATGTTTGATTGTATGAACTGAACTTTGAACGATTTCATGAGAGGTATGAACGTGCACAACACTGTCCACAGCAGACGGGCGCACAGAGGCCAGACGACTGGGGGCACAAACCTCCGTGCTTTCATGATTCTTGGCCAGCACCACACCACCATCCATCATCCTTCTCTGGGACTTCCTCCAAACCACCCAGGTCACCTAATCATTTGATCATTGTTGATGATATGGCTGTTTTCTAGCGCCAGGGAACCCTGACTCATCTTAGGTGAGGAAGCAGGTGGAGGAGAGAAGAGGAGAGAGAGAGAAGAGAGATGGACAAAGGAGGCAGGTGGAAGAGAGAGAGAAAAGAGGGCAGACGAGGCAGGTGGATGAGAGGAGGAGAGACAGAAAAGAGGAAGACAGACGAGGCAGGTGGATGAGAGGAGGAGAGACAGAAAAGAGGAAGACAGACGAGGCAGGTGGAGGAGAGGAGAGACAGAAAAGAGGAAGACAGACGAGGCAGGTGGAGGAGAGAGAGAGAAGAGAGGAGGACAGAGGAGGCAGGTGGAGGAGAGAGAGAGAAGAGAGGAGGACAGAGGAGGCAGGTGGAGGACAGTACAAGGAGAGAAAGGAGGCTCACCTGTGCTCCATGAAGGAACTGAGGGGGTCAACGCAGGCTGTAACCGCCCCGATGGAGAAGCATGCCCGGACCACGGGGTCGGGATGAGAGAGAACGGCCTGGACCACCTCCAAAACATCTGTGTATCTGGAGAGACAGCAGGACAGGGACCATCATCTCCATGGCACCATGTTAGCTAGAGACACAGCATCCAACAGGCTAACACTGCTAGTTAGACACAGCATCCAACAGGCTAACACTGCTAGTTAGACAGAGCATCCAACAGGCTAACACCGCTAGTTAGACAGAGCATCCAACAGGCTAACACCGCTAGTTAGACAGAGCATCCTACTGCCTGCTAGAGACAGAGCTGCTGGTTTGTATGATAAGGTGGGGGGGTGGTCTTACCCCGGGGTGAGCAGCAGTAGGCGGGGCTTGCCCCCAGACCCTCTCTGGCTCTGCAGGAGGTTGGACAGGAAGCTGTGGAGGTGCGGAGCGGAGAAGGACTCACTGCTGTCTGGGCCTGGTTGGTACAACACCCACCTGGTGACACAACACACCAGCCGTCACAACCCGTTACTGCTGCTGCACTATGCCAGGTAACTGAGATGGGTTACTGATAACTGTAGCTGAGATGGGTTACTGATAACTGTAGCTGAGATGGGTTACTGATAACTGTAGCTGAGATGGGTTACTGATAACTGTAGCTGAGATGGGTTACTGATAACTGTAGCTGAAATGGGTTACTGATAACTGTAGCTGAAATGGGTTACTGATAACTGTAGCTGAGATGGGTTACTGATAACTGTAGCTGAAATGGGTTACTGATAACTGTAGCTGAGATGGGTTTCTTTTGCACTGCGTCACAAATACAGATCATTCCTTGACTGAAACCACCAAAATTGTTATTGAAAAATTCAGTGTATTATATATTATTATAACTTTTTTTTTACTATTTCTATTTTGCAATAAAAGCGTGTGCTACATGACTTAAGTGTTGGTGTGGTGTAGTGTTCCCTGCAGGAGCTGTGGAACAGGCAGGGGGCCTCCTACCTCCCACACTCCTGGCTCAGGTGGACCAGGTAGTTGCTCAGACGGTTCTTGTGGCTGCCTGGGAGTCCAGTTAGAATGGTTATGACCACCTAGGGACAGAGACCCCCACTGGTCAGACATGGATTCCTTTCCCAGCCCTAGTTTAGACTGGTCAGACTCCAGTCATGTTTAAACAGGTCAGACTCCAGTCATGTTTAAACTAGTCAGACTCCAGTCATTTTTAAACTGGTCAGACTCCAGTCATGTTTAAACTGGTCAGACTCCAGTCATGTTTAAACTGGTCAGACTCCAGTCATGTTTAAACTGGTCAAACTCCAGTCATGTTAAGACTGGTCAGACTCCAGTCATGTTAAGACTAGGGCTGGGAATCGATTTAAAAAAATTAACAAATTAATCGCACAATATGCTGTGATTATTCGCAATTAATCACATTTTCCCCAAGCTTGTTATCATCATGTAAAACACTAAATTAAATAAATTAACACAATTAAGTATACTTTAAATAAAACATTTTATGACATCTCGTGAACTGTAAATAGTCTCTCCTGGGAACTACAGAATAGTCATTCCCATCAAAAATATGCAGCAACTTTATAAACAACAAAGTGTTTAAGTGCACATTGAATATTTCAAGTTTAAACCCTGAAGGTTATCAAAAATACTGGATCAGCTTAGAACTTCAGGCAATGGTCCAAAAGAAGTAACGTAGATTGGCAAGGCCGTGCTGCAGCCTTGCTAGTAACGTCAATAATGTCCAGGTGTTTTGCTTTTATATGATAAACTAAAGACAAATTGCTTCTATGGTGTGTGAATTCGGCTTTGCAAATTGTACACACCACTTTACTTTTGTCCAAATTGCCATCCGGATACTTTTTAAATGTAAACTTTCCTCCTAAAACTCCACCGTTGTGTTTCTCCATCATGCAGGGTGACTTGGCTCCGGCACTCACAACAGCCACCATGACAGGAAGTGGTTAAAACTGAGGCGTATAGTGTTTGTAATAGACGCAAAAAAGGTATTTTGTTAATAGCGCTAAATAGTTTTTAATGCGTTAAACATTTTAAATTAATTGCTAAGATTAACGCGTTAACTTTCCCAGCCCTAGTTTAAACTGGTCAGACTCCAGTCATGTTTAAACTGGTCAGACTCCAGTTCAGTCTTGCATGGTTGTTTCTAGAAGGGAGGCTGGTGTGAGCTCACCTTGTCCCCCTGGCCAGTGAGTGAGTTCCGGGGCTCAGCCGTGGGGAACAGCGCCCCCAGATGGTCATTCTGTATGGGCTCCTGACCGACACTGCTCAGGGCAAAGTGCTGAAGGAACCTGAAGGGCAACGCAGGTCAGTCTACATTACCCACAACCAGCTAGGATCTGTAGTTTATTATGGAATCACCACTGATATCCTGTGAAAACAACCAGGTATGAATGGGTCCTCACATGTCCTGCTCTGGGGCTTCAGAGTGTGAGGTCTTGAGGCTTCCTCTGCGCTTGGCTACCGGGGGGGCGTGAGAGTTATGGAGCCTCTGCAGTCTGGAGTGCCTGCAACATGTGTGACCATAATTACACATGGCATTATGGAACTCTACTGGCACAGAATGTGTGTGTGTATCACACTGACAGAGTGTGTGTGTGTGTCAGACAGTGTGTGTGTGTCAGACAGTGTGTGTGTGTGAGATAGAGTGTGTGTGTGCGTGTGTCAGACAGTGTGTGTGTGTCAGACAGTGTGTGTGTGTCAGACAGTGTGTGTGTTTGTCAGACAGTGTGTGTGTGTGTGTGTCAGACAGTGTGTGTGTGCGTGTGTGTGTGTCAGACGGTGTGTGTGTGTCAGACAGTGTGTGTGTGTGTCAGACGGTGTGTGTGTGTCAGACAGTGTGTGTGTGTGTGTGTGTGTCAGACAGTGTGTGTGTGTGTGTCAGACAGTGTGTGTGTGTGTGTGTCAGACAGTGTGTGTGTGTGTCAGACGGTGTGTGTGTGTGTCAGACGGTGTGTGTGTGTGTGTGTGTGTCAGACAGTGTGTGTGTGTGTGTGTCAGACGGTGTGTGTGTGTGTCAGACAGTGTGTGTGTGTGTGTGTCAGACAGTGTGTGTGTGTGTGTGTGTGTGTGTGTGTCAGACGGTGTGTGTGTGTCAGACGGTGTGTGTGTGTGTCGGCCGGTCCTCTCACATGTTCCTCTCCTCACAGGTGAGCTGATCTCTCTCCACCTGCAGCAGCTTCAGAGCAGCGTCACAGCCCTGCCACACTGACAGCACCTGCAGCACAACACATCCGCTCAGACACCACCACATGTTTACAATGACTGGCTCACCTCCACACCTACGCTTCCATAGCGTCTACTCATTTTCTCCACACCCGAGCATGCTAACTAAGCTCCGATGTGTTACCTGTGTACATTTTATGACCACTAGCCCCCGCTTCAAAACAATGCGAGCATGATGTTAGAGAAACACTTGCCTTAAATTTGTGTTCATAGGTATGATGGATTTGTTTATGGAATTTTGAGACAAATATTGTTTCTAACAAAACATATTGTTTCAAAGCTGTTTCTGCTGCCAATTCACTTATGTGCTAAGCTAGTTAGCTGGCTAGTGCTGTAGCATGAAACTGCCGGACCTGAAATGTGCCAAAACACAAGAATTCAAGTGGACTAACCAACGTTTAGGCTAGGGTTGAAAGGGTTGTCGTTTCTAATATTTATAGTATGTTAAAAGCAAGTTTAACAAGGCATATCAATTCAGCACCTTAATGTACAACAGGGCCCAGTTTGAAGCAGAAGGTGAAGCACTGAGAAGCAGCCCAGCAGGGCACTTTGAGCTGGGCATGGACTCAGATGATAGTGAACATGAACATGCAAAACACTGGCTTTAGAATGTGCCAGAAGCCCCCACATTTGGGCTTGTACGGACAAACTTTTTCTCCAGGGTGGCATGTCCCTGCATCCCCCTGGCTGGCTAGTTTCCCATTGGCTGCATATCCCTGAGGAAAGCCCTCCTCCAGCCCATACATGTAGGGGACCCAGACAGGAGGCCTGACAGCGGCCCTCACCTTGGAGTAGAAGTCCTTGTGGCCCTTGGTCCTGGGCTCCAGGGAGAGCACCAGACAGCAGTCGTCACTGTGCAGAGGGAAGGGAAGGTGAGGCAGCAGAGCGCTCTCGTACTCCACAAAGAGAGAGGCCACCGTGCTCGAGTCCTGCAACACACACACACACACACAGCAGCATTACACACACAACACCATTACACACACACATCACAAACATTAAAGACACACCATGGTAGAAAAGACCACGTTCCAGCATGACAGCAAAGCGTACCACATGGTAGAACTTGATGGTGCTGATGAAGGTCTTGGCCAGGGTGATGCTGCCGTACTGAGGATGGACGAAGAGAAGGCCCTCAGAGAAGAAGCTGATCTTTCCTACAAACAAAACATTGTCCACACACAGCTGAATAACATGTATATAACATAACTGGTGCCTTCCTCAGGGCTGGACAGCTGGCTGATATTAAAGTAGTATAACATGTATAACACAAGTATAACATGACTGGTACCTTCCTCAGGGCTGGACAGCTGGCTGCAGGAGAACACATATGCTGGATCTGCTCCGGTTAGACGACTACCCAGACAGGTGCTCTCCTCTCCCTGGGTCACAAACACGCACGCACACACACACGCACACACACACACAAATATTAAGAGACACAACATTCGGGAATAACATCCACACACAGCCAGACCCCCCCATGCTGGGTAGCCATAACACATGCACGGTGCCAGAGCAGAGCAGACCTGCAGCAGGAGCTGGGCTTGTTCAGAGTGCTTCACATCCGACTCCACCTGAGGACCACAACAACACTGTCAAACACGGGGTGTGCACACACCATTATACATGATTGGACATCATTCAATATGAATCAGGCAATAATTAGACAAGTGCAAAGGGGTTTACAGTCAGCTTAGTTCTTTTATATTTGCAACACATTAAGCCTCTCACCAGCCAGCAGTTGTAGCGAGGCACCGTGGTCGTCAGGATGCTGTAGCAGCTGTCTGAGCACACACTGCCATCTACAGAAGAACACAATAATTACTGCTATCTACAGGAGAACACAAGGATTATCTACACAAGAGTAACAGGACACTAGAGTAACAGGACACTAGAGTAACAGGACACTAGAGTAACAGGACACTGGAGTAACAGGACACTAGAGTAACAAGACACTGGAGTAACAGGACACTAGAGTAACAGGACACTAGAGTAACAGGACACTAGAGTAACAGAACACTAGAGTACCAGGACAATGGAGTAACAGGACACTAGAGAAACAGGACACTGAAGCTATGACCAGGGTTACAGGGAGAGAGGGATGTCTTGCCTTTCTCCTGGATGTTGATGCGAGAGTCCAGGAAGGACTCAGAGAAGACTACAGATCCCAGGTTTCCTCCGCCGCATTGCAGGTCTGGGATGTCGTACACCGTCATGGAAGCCTGGCAGGAGACAGCATGGGGTCACTGGGATCTCTCAGAACTCTCACGCGTTTCAAAAATGGACCCATACCCAAATGTACCTCAATACCAACCCCCTGATTCACGTTCAACACAGTGTTCAACACACTGCTCCACAGTCAGTACGCTCAGACAGTACGGATGCAGTCCGATCTAAAGAACTTACAGTTTTGATCAGGAACCGGCTTTCTCCGTCACTCAGAGGGACAGGTCTGAAAGGAGAAGACGTGACCTTCAGTACTCGTGGCTGGACATCCAGTACCTGCGGTCAGTCTAAACACACCACGACACTTCCATGCAGTCCAGACGGCTGGGCTCAGGCATGAGCCAGGACTCACCTGCCTTCGTTGTTCACAGCCTGGATGCTAAACACCCTTCTGGATCTGAGGAAGTCAAACAAGACATCCAGTTATCTCTTAGGAAATCAGGGATTTCTCATGAGCTTATGTTCATCACAATCAGTAGATCAGCTATTCTATTTATACCTGCTTATGTGTTGCATGTGAAGAGGTCTGTCCTTAACCACAGATCAGTTAACAATAATTAAAGATAATAATGACTTTATTACTTTTTATACAGTTTGAAATGTTCTGAATATGATAAACAATGTTTGATCTATACCTTGCTATATTAAGCTCATGAGCACACAACCCTTGGTTATGTCCAGGAGACAAATATGCCCATATATTAATGATGTTTCTTGAATTATTAATAAACTGTCATTATGCTGGTTTCTTATGCCTGCATAGCCATAAGTTAGTTATTTGTAAGATGTGACTAGGAAAGGCCTGTGTCACTAACGTAAGTCAGAGGTCACAACATTACCAAAGTGTATAATGCCATGCAACTTTGAATGAGGAAAATAGAAGGAACGTCAAGGGCATTTCTAGGAGCCCTTTATCTAAAGACTTCAACAAAAGCTATCAAGCACACATTGTTGTTTTTCAGTGCCTGAAAAGGCTATGCTAATCGTGTTGTATCCTCCCACATTGTGATACCATTTAACTCCCTTGATTTCCTGAATTCATTGTCCAGTCTTCTGTGATACTCAACTTGAGTGTATCAGACACCTGCACCTTACATATGTAATAAATACGTTGATTTTGTCGTTGAACTTGTCTTAACTATTCCCTTCAGTGACTTGGTACTTTCAGAGCAATTGGTTATTATCTAATATGTCTTTATATGCAATTAATCATTCACATATAGAGGTTTTCACGTGATGAGGCTGTGTTGTCTGAGAGACAGAGAGGTGATGAGGCTGTGTTGCCTGAGAGACAGAGAGGGGATGAGGCTGTGTTGTCTGAGAGACAGAGAGAGGTGATGAGGCTGTGTTGTCTGAGAGACAGAGAGGTGATGAGGCTGTGTTGTCTGAGAGACAGAGAGGTGATGAGGCTGTGTTGTCTGAGAGACAGAGAGAGGTGATGAGGCTGTGTTGTCTGAGAGACAGAGAGGTGATGAGGCTGTGTTGTCTGAGAGACAGTGAGGTGATGAGGCTGTGTTGTCTGAGAGACAGAGAGGTGATGAGGCTGTGTTGCCTGAGAGACAGAGAGGGGATGAGGCTGTGTTGTCTGAGAGACAGAGAGGTGATTAGGCTGTGTTGTCTGAGAGACAGTGAGGTGATGAGGCTGTGTTGCCTGAGAGACAGTGAGGTGATGAGGCTGTGTTGTCTGAGAGACAGAGGTGATGAGGCTGTGTTGTCTGAGAGACAGTGAGGTGATGAGGCTGTGTTGTCTGAGAGACAGAGAGGTGATGAGGCTGTGTTGTCTGAGAGACAGAGAGGTGATGAGGCTGTGTTGTCTGAGAGACAGTGAGGTGATGAGGCTGTGTTGTCTGAGAGACAGAGAGGTGATGAGGCTGTGTTGTCTGAGAGACAGTGAGGTGATGAGGCTGTGTTGTCTGAGAGACAGTGAGGTGATGAGGCTGTGTTGTCTGAGAGACAGAGAGGTGATGAGGCTGTGTTGTCTGAGAGACAGAGAGGTGATGAGGCTGTGTTGTCTGAGAGACAGAGAGGTGATGAGGCTGTGTTGTCTGAGAGACAGAGAGGTGATGAGGCTGTGTTGTCTGAGAGACAGTGAGGTGATGAGGCTGTGTTGCCTGAGAGACAGTGAGGTGATGAGGCTGTGTTGTCTGAGAGACAGAGGTGATGAGGCTGTGTTGTCTGAGAGACAGTGAGGTGATGAGGCTGTGTTGTCTGAGAGACAGAGAGGTGATGAGGCTGTGTTGTCTGAGAGACAGAGAGGTGATGAGGCTGTGTTGTCTGAGAGACAGTGAGGTGATGAGGCTGTGTTGTCTGAGAGACAGTGAGGTGATGAGGATGTGTTGTCTGAGAGACAGTGAGGTGATGAGGATGTGTTGTCTGAGAGACAGAGAGGTGATGAGGCTGTGTTGTCTGAGAGACAGAGAGGTGATGAGGCTGTGTTGTCTGAGAGACAGTGAGGTGATGAGGATGTGTTGTCTGAGAGACAGTGAGGTGATGAGGATGTGTTGTCTGAGAGACAGTGAGGTGATGAGGATGTGTTGTCTGAGAGACAGTGAGGTGATGAGGATGTGTTGTCTGAGAGACAGAGAGGTGATGAGGCTATGTTGTCTGAGAGACAGAGAGGTGATGAGGCTGTGTTGTCTGAGAGACAGTGAGGTGATGAGGATGTGTTGTCTGAGAGACAGTGAGGTGATGAGGATGTGTTGTCTGAGAGACAGTGAGGTGATGAGGATGTGTTGTCTGAGAGACAGCAAGGAGGAGACCTGAGAGAGCTTCTGTACTGGGGTATGTTCAGGGAGTCCAGGGCCTGGAGGAAGGCTTGCTCTGCCACAACCTGCGCCTGGAAACAACACGTGTGTTTCAGTTAGCACGCTAACGGCAACAGTGACTGTACCAGCAAACATGTATTGTATTTAAGATCCCATTGTTCTACCCACAATATGTGTTTATTGCACTTAAGATCAGAAGTTTTTACTGCACTAAATGAAGACATGTTATTGTTGCCCTGTGGATGAAATGTCATTATTGTTTCAGTGTACCTGGTAGAGGATGTATGGTTACTTTGTACTGTGTCTGGGAAATCCTATGCACTTCTGGTCCTTGATTGCTGTGCTTTTCTATATGCTCTATGCGTGTGCTGGTCTCGATACATTTTACATTTAGTGACTTACAGTAAGTACAGGGACATTCTCCCCGAGGCAAGTAGGGTGAAGTGCCTTGCCCAAGGACACGACCTCATTTGGCACGGCCGGGGAATAAAACCAACAACCTTCTGACTAATAGCCCGACTCCCTAACCGCTCAGCCATCTGACCCCCAGAGAGACGCATGTGCTCAGTGAATTACAGTGTGAGTGTGTGTGGCCACCTTGTCAGTGCTGGAGGAGCAGCAGTACGTCCTGATGGCGGCCAGGACGGCGCGGACCGCGGCACAGTAGATCTGGGACAGAAGCCTGGAGCAAACAAACACATCACATCTGCTGCACGTGCAGCACCAAACAATGCATTTCAAATCCACCTGGCTCTGCCGTGGCAGACCGGATCCTAGGGGGGCTCTCCTCGGCCTCCACGGCCCTCCCACAGATGGAGTACTTACAGCAGCTCCGCCTTGGGCTGCTGCGTGCCGTCCTTCCCTGCAGGAGACGGCACGTTAACACAGGGAGGCCCGGAAGCGCACTGTTTGCACGAACGCAATTGTGAGAGAAAAAAAATGGCAAGCAAAAGAGGGTTTACCCAGGTATGGCGTGTGTGTGGAGCCAAAGAAGTAGGTGCGTGAGCAGGCGAGGGGGGCCCTGGGAGCCACGCACTGCAGGACCTGGGGGGGGGGGGACAGAGAGGGGTAAACCAGACAGCCTCAGAGTGAGCGTGGGTTGGCCAGGCCGCTGGCGGGATGGCGTGCTGCTCACCATGTGGCGCGCCGTGGAGCCCGCGGGGCCCGTGTTGCGGACCTGGTGGCCGTCTGACGGGAAGCTGAAGCAGTAGCTCTCCAGACTCTCCCTGGAGGAGTGGCCTCCGAACAACACCAGGGGCTGCCGGCTGTGGCTGGAACACACACACACAGGCATAACACCATGATATACACAGGCATTACACCATGATACACACAGGCATAACACCATGACATACACACAGGCATAACACCATGATATACACAGGCATTACACCATGATACACACAGGCATAACACCATGACATACACACAGGCATAACCCCATGACATACACACAGGCATAACACCATGACATACACACAGGCATAACACCATGACATACACACAGGCATAACACCATGACATACACACAGGCATAACCCCATGACATACACACAGGCATAACACCATGATATACACAGGCATAACACCATGATATACACACAGGCATAACACCATGACATACACACAGGCATAACACCATGACATACACACAGGCATAACACCATGATATACACACAGGCATAACACCATGATATACACACAGGCATAACACCATGATATACACACAGGCATAACACCATGACATACACACAGGCATAACACCATGATATACACACAGGCATAACACCATGAAATACACACAGGCATAACACCATGATATACACACAGGCATAACACCATGAGGAGAACAGCATGTCTGCTATGTTGCTGGAGATAGAGGAGCCCTACCTGGTGTCTGCTATGTTGCTGGAGATCAGGCCATGGGAGAAGTAGCTGCGGAACGCCTGGGGATCAGAGAGGAGACATTGTGAGTGTTCTGGAAGTTGTGGGTCTGTCACATTAACACTCCCCTGCCCCCAACAAACTCCCTTCCCCCACAGGTACTCAGAGTTGTCACATGACCCCTCTGGTCCACAGGCACACTGTAGAGTTGTCCCATAACCCCTCTCGTCCACAGGTACTCTGTAGTGGTCACATGACCCCTCGCGTCCACAGGTACACTGTAGAGTTGTCACATGACCCCTCCACTCCCACAAGTACTCTGGGGTCACATGTCATCCTCAGGGTGGACCTGGTGTGGGTGTGTGGAGGTGTGGTACCTCCCCGGCCTGGGACTCAGACAGCTCCAGGATGGACAGGTGGCTCTCCACATCCAAGCTGGAGAAGAAGCTGCTCCACTGTTTCTCAAAGTTGACCAGGTCCTGCCAAAACACAGAGCACACGCTATCTTATTTCTGGCCACATCCTATCTCAACCTAAACCAAAAAAAAGTGTCGGCAATCTTCAAAGTGCACTAGGACTCAAAAACGTTATGTTTTTTAAAAAAATGTTATAACGTCACAGTAACAGAACTGAAACTGAAACGTTTCAAATGCGTGAATTACTGACTTTGGTGTTTGTTTGTACTCGTTTCCTCGCAAGAGAAACCCGAGAGAAGTGTGTGTGGTGTCACCTCTGTCAGGAGGGTCTCCAGGGAGACTGCATCCAGCCTGGTGTAGATCTGCCACAATTTCTCACTCATGTCCATGAGCTGGGTGACAGGAGAATCCACAGACACAGTCAGCTGAAACTGCAAGCACAGAAACCTCCAGGACCATGCACTACTTCTAGCTGTCTACAGGGGGGGCTCTTTCTAACCGAGACGCACGAGTCAGGAGATAATGTACCACTCTACGACAGAGCTATGCCCATCCCCATGCTCTACCACTAAACTACAGTAATGGCTGGACGATGGAGAAATGAACATGATTGAGACACTGACTGTCTCTCCACCTTCAACAAAAGGCTCAAGACGCACTTGTTCCGGGAGTACAACGGTACTTAGGAATGGTTTGCTTGACCCAATGTTAGTTTCCTCAAGGATCACAATAACTCTTGCTTAGAGACTTGTTGCTCTTGTGGTTAGTGGTAACTGAGTTAAATTGTTGTACTCGCTGTGATATATAGTTTTTATTGTTGCTTGTTTTTCAACAGGTACACTTGCACTTATAGCGGTTCATGTTGTTTAATTGTAACTTGTTTAACTGCATGCTCTTATGGTTCTTCCCTTTGGCACTTATTTTGGTTGTTCACAATATGTGCTTCATGTTTTGGGCTACTCGCAATTTTGGGACTATCTTTTTGTTATTATCAGTGACCCATGCACTTTGTAAAGCTCTCTCTTGGATGTCGCTTTGGATAAAAGCGTCTGCTAAATGAATAAATGTCATGTAAATGTCATGATTGGTCCACAACCCGGACCACTGCTACCCCTGTCTCTGTGTACACCCTGTACCTTATATTTCATGGTGAAAAAGCTTCCGCCTCCAATCCCATCCAGAGCAAAGGCCTGTATGATGGGCCACTTCTCCATCATGAACATGTCAAACTTCTGGATGTGTCCTGCAACAAAACCAGGGCCAAGTCAGCTACCAGGCAGTTGTCACGGTAATGACACTGTAAATACAGTTCAGGGGTCAATCAGAATGAACATAACCAAAAGTAAAAACACCAGTAATAATTATAACACCAGGTATGGTAATAACACCAGTTGTACAGTTGGCGAATAAACACCAATTCTGATTCTGATTCTGTAGCTTTAACACCAGGAAGTTATAAAACAGGTATGAACAGTCATGGCACCAGTAATAACACCAGTAATAACACCAGTAATAACACCAGTAATAACACCAGTAACTCCAGCCTACCCCGGGAACTGTACGGCACTCCGATCCGGCTGCAGTCCTGCACCATGCTCACAAAGCTGGAGATCTTGAACTCCTCAGCGGCCTCCTCATCCTCATACTGCACAGGGAGGGGGGGGGGGGGGGGGGGGTCAGGTCAGACTCCACACCACACAACACCCAATGCACTGCTAACTATTAACACTATATACATTTGTGTATTGGCGTGTAAGAGTGCCAGGAAGTGAGAGGGTTGGTGACCTCTGCCTCCGTCATGCAGTAGAGATGGAGGTTCCTCCAGTGGGAGATGTAGGCCAGCAGGTAGCTGTAGTTCACAGGGTTGCAGTACAGGTGAACACTGTCAGCCTTGATCAGTACTATCACGTCTGGGAACCAAGCACAGATTCAATTACCTTGTGTACAAGTTAACTGATTTCAATGTATACAAAAATGTCAAAAGGCTTAGCAACGCACCATCGAGAATTTCTTCTGGAAACTCTTCCAGAATATTTTCCATGTTTAGGTGGTTCTTCTTATATAGTCCGTAGAATAGATAGTTGGCCAGTTCACTACACCCTCCATTATACCTGCTATCAATACCTGCAAAACGAAGAACATTGTCATTGCAATAGGATAATCACGGGTCTTTTACATGTGAGACCCTACCACTTCTGCTGGTCTAAGCCTGACCAGCAGTATGTCAAGTTAGTTAACGTTGTTTACCCAAAGAGCACAGGATACCGTCTGGCGTGACATTACTTCCATCACTAAGAAGAGCCTGCACTTGCCGAAGACGAGAGCAGCTGGGGACAGGGAAAACACATTACACTGTATCCAGCTGTACCGAGTTAGCTGTCGCTACCTGATTCCACCAACCCTCGGTGATTTGCTTATTGTAGAGTACAATCCGCATTGAAATGATTCTTGTAGAACGAATTTGAATAATTCCCAACCGTTTTTTAATCGGTCGTTTTAACCAGATATTGATACAAAAATATCTGCATTGAAGATAGCTAAAATTAAACGTACAGTGGTCCAGCTCTTTCTGTGTAGCTCGTACAAGCTCATTGCTAGCCAGTAGCTAGGCTTGGTCAACAACCATCAACACAGACCGCATCATCAAACTGAACAATTGCACTAGCTTAGCTCTACTAGTCTGCTAGCACGTTAGCTACTGTAGCTAGCTAAGGTTAATACTGCATCGTATTCTTTTACAGTACAATACATCGATGTTACCTAACAGCAGGGCTCATGGATGGATATTTTCCGTTTATCCTTCGTATACCAGACATTTTAATTGTCGTCGGGAGGTAAGGAAATGTTTTTTTCGAATCTATTTGTATTTTTCAGGCCGTTAACATTTTCCCTATCATTCTTCAGCTGCACGGTCAGCCTGGGAATTTAGTAACACAGCATAGCAACCGACCAGCCCATTCCATATTTAGGTGGTTTAAATATTGCCATAGTTACATGTTAAGAAGAATCTGATATAAATTAGCAGTTATTCAAATTATTAAAATATATATGAAGTTATGTGTATATCAACGTTTAATGGGAAGACTCATTTTTTGAATCAAGAACATACAACATCCATTACAATACAGGAACCTCCTTTCTTTCTAATAGTAGCACAGTCTAATGTTTGGCTCTCTTGACAGCTGTAAAGCAGCGGTACATGGTGCAATCCCAAGCAATTCATCAGCCAGCACTGCTTGGTTGAATGCGTCGCACTTGTTTTATTGGCGTATTCGAATACTAATATGCAAATCAAGTTCAAAAACGTAAACTAACATGTTGAAAAATAATGTACGATATTATTTAGATTAATAATAACCATTGTACCATCGTCTGTAATAGGGCGCACTGTTCATTGGTGAAGTCAGTCAAGAATGTTTACAGTTAGCTACTACTGCACACCACGATATGCAACATTGACCAACAACAGTTTTTAAGACAGGATGTCAAATTGACCCTTTGATTTAGAGTGACTACTGGAATCTATTACTACATGACATGTTTAGGATATTGAGAGTTGTTATGGGTTCAGGGGAGCCCCTGCGCGTGCGCGTACACACACGCACATTAAGAACCCACCGGAGTCTGCTTAGTAATTGTTTCTTCGTGTGGAGCATTTTCAGAACTTATTGATTAACTAAATGGCCAGTCTTTGGGGAGGAGAAGTACAGAGAGAATGATTATAAACCATGCCCTGCTAAACCTCAGCTAGGAAAAGGTCATAGATGTATTCCCTACGTTTGGAATGCACCTCCTTGACAATAAGTGGGTTAGTGTACCATGCTACGCGTGCACAAAAGGCTTTAAAAGCAATGTGTGTAACTCCTCCTGATTTACAAGTCAGAGTCAAACCCTGTGTGGAGTTAATGTCAACATTCTTGCTCGCTACAAGCAACAGGGGGCAGTAAATGTGTCTTTCTCTCCATCTCTTTTTTCTCTCTATCTCTCTCAGTCCATCTCTATCTCTCCATAATTTCTCTCTCCATTTCTATTTCTCCATCTTTTTCTCTCCATCTCTATTCATGACTCTCCACTTCTCACTTTCTTTTTAATTCTCTCTGTCTCTCCATATCTCTTTCTCTATCTTTCTCTCTTCATCTCTCTCTCCAGATCTTTTATTTTCTCTGTACGTCTCTCCATCTTTCTCTCCATTTTCTCTCTTCATATAAACTGTTTCTTTTCCCAATGTGTCCAAACTTTTGACTGGTACTGTATGCATGTATGTACACCGTATATTACATACTTATGCATAGATTACAGTGGGTTTATATGGTCAGGCAATCTATTCTCTATTTCACAGTTATTGAGTTGGTCTTTCAAGTAATCTTGTGTTGCCTTCTCCCATGTGGAGTCAACAAACAACTTCAAATGACGTTGTTCATGGTAATGGAGGAGTGAAATACAGGAGGGAAGCAGCTGAAGAGAGACTATGAAGTCGGCACAGAAAGTTGTGACGAGGCTATGACAAGCCTCAAAGCAATGTTGCATATTCAAATGAATTATGTGAACTGTTAACACAAACGATCCCTCAACTCCCACCCACCACTAGAGGGAGTTACTGATTCTCTTTTCAGTGTTGAGCATGCATCACTGTAACACCTATTGGCCGGGTTTGAGAGGCAGCTAAATCTTTTTTTGCGTTTTGGACGTCCATATGGACGTCCATAGACTGACGGCGATGGCTGCTGATCTTTGCATGGATGGACGGACGGCGATGCTGTTCAGAGTGCCGTCCATAGAGGGAGCATATATTTTGGACGGCGTCATAGCCGTCCATATGGACGGCGATGCTGTTCAGAGTGCCGTCCATAGAGGAAGCAGATATTTTGGACGGCGATGGATTAGCAGGGACGTCCCTCGTGCCGTCCATAGAGGGAGCAGATATTTTGGACGGCATCATAGCCGTCCATATGGACGGCGATGCTGTTCAGAGTGCCGTCCATAGAGGGAGCATATATTTTGGACGGCGATGGATTGAATGTTTAGCAGGCTGTTGAGCTAACAGAACTGCCGAAGGCTACCATAGCATGTAGCTAGCTACATTAACTTTGGATGACTCAATCTTTTGTCAAGTTAATTTGTATGAATTGCATGTTAGTGCAATATTTACGCCTTTATTCTGTTTTTTTTTACATAATCAGCAGTATGATCTCATGACAATATAGACTTGAAAAACAATATGTTATGGTTTGGGTTTGCCTATAGGCTACATATATTTTAATTATTTCGAGAATTGTTAATAAAGACTCATTTAAAATTTTAAAATTTGGAGTGTTAGGCCCATAGGCTATTACGTTTTGCATTTGTCTCCGCTCAAAGTGGTTCGTGCGCAACATTGGAGCTACTGACTAGTGGCTCCAAATCCACCCATAAAACACTTTAAACTGACGGCTTCAAAGACCTAAAGGGCAATGTATTTCATAGGGTCATAACACAATGTTAAAATCTTAATTGAGTCTTTATTAACAATTCTCGAAATATTTAAAATATATGTAGCCTATATCTAGGCAAACCCTAACCATAACATATTGTTTTTCAAGTCTGTATTGTCATGAGATTATATTGTTGATTGGCCTACTTTTGTATGTTAAAAATAAAATAAAGGCGTAAATATATAGCCTTCACTTAAATGCAATTAATACAAAATAACGTGACAAAACTTATTGAGTCATCCACGGTTGCTGTAGCTACATTCATGGTAGCCTTTGACGGCTTTGGTTTGGCTCAACACATCGTATTGTGTTTTGCATTGGTCTCCGCTCCAAGCGAGTGTTTGTTGTTTTGCGTTTGTCTCCGTGCGCAAAGTTCGTGCGCAAGATTGGAGCTACTGACTGGTGGCTTCAAATCCACCCATAAAACACTTTAAACTGACGGTTTAAAAGACCTAAATGGCAATGTATTTCATAGGGTCATAACACAATGTTAACATTTTAAATGAGTCTTTATTAACAATTCTCGAAATAATTAAAATAAATGTAGCCTATAGGCAAACCCAAACCATAACATATTGTTTTTCAAGTCTATATTGTCATGAGATCATACTGCTGATTATGTAAAAAAAAACAGAATAAAGGCGTAAATATTGCACTAACATGCAATTCATACAAATTAACTTGACAAAAGATTGAGTCATCCAAAGTTAATGTAGCTAGCTACATGCTATGGTAGCCTTCGGCAGTTCTGTTAGCTCAACAGCCTGCTAAACATTCAATCCATCGCCGTCCAAAATATATGCTCCCTCTATGGACAGCACTCTGAACAGCATCGCCGTCCATATGGACGGCTATGATGCCGTCCAAAATATCTGCTCCCTCTATGGACGGCACGAGGGACGTCCCTGCTAATCCATCGCCGTCCAAAATATCTGCTCCCTCTATGGACGGCACTCTGAACAGCATCGCCGTCCATATGGACGGCTATGACGCCGTCCAAAATATATGCTCCCTCTATGGACGGCACTCTGAACAGCATCGCCGTCCGTCCATCCATGCAAAGATCAGCAGCCATCGCCGTCAGTCTATGGACGTCCATATGGACGTCCAAAACGCAAAAAAAGATTTAGCTCCTACTGCCGGGTTTCCCAGATTCGTTAAGAAGCTCTTAACGCCAAGAGCGTCTTAAGAACGTTCTAAGAGCGCTCTAGAACGCTCTTAGAACGTTCTTAAGAAGATCTTAGCATTAAGAGCTTCTTAACGAATCTGGGAAACCCGGCCATTGTCTTTTAGTAATAGTGCAAGACACCGAAACTCTTACATTTTAGAGAAAGTAATAGTAAGAGGGCCCAATTTCTGGAGAAATTGTGAGGTGTGCTTGCATGCGTTGCAGATGTTTTTTTTGCTGAGAATTTACAACTACTGCTTCTGTAAATTCTGTATATCAGATCTGTTAAGAAGTCATGTTTTAAGGATCATCAGCCTAACTGCATCCATAAACCAACTTGGCCGGTACGCAGCGGTTGTCTTTATCCATTTTGAACACTGCGATGCACCAGCAAAATATCTAAAATACAGGGGCTGAAGGACAGAGAAAACCAGTGGGGGAAAACTAGACTTGTTTAGCGCCCTTTGTGTTTATACTCTAGGCCTATTCTAACAGAGATGGAAGGGAAAAAAAGCCATTCAATTTGTCTTTCTCCCTCCAAGAGTATGGTTTTAAATGACATGTTTATTAAGAGAGTTTATGTAACTCCCTTATCTTCCATTCACCTCTCCCACGATGCCCCGGGCAGAAACAACAGACTAACTGCATTGCATCACAAGATGATTGATCGCTTGTTTAAAGGCAGGCAGGGCAGGTCATGTTGTTGAGAATCACTTTTTGTCATATTTGCTGAAATAAACTTCGCATCCTGATCGCAACCAATAAATCAAAAAGTTTGGCAGTAAAATGAAACCATGCACAGACCACAAACCAGACTTCTCAGACTTATTTGAATGCAAAAGTGTGATTTATTGTTGTACTAGTGTTCCCCAGACTTGGCCGTGGGGGCTATCCCCTGGGCTCACTGGGCCATACTGGAGTCGATCCACTCTGTGTAGCGGGAGATGATGGTGTAGAGGCCTGGCTTCTTAAGGCCTCCACACTTCCTCCCTCCGTTAGAGGTGATGCCCACCACCACGCCCTGGAACAGCAGAGGACCTCCCGAGTCCCCCTGCAAAACACACACACACAGATCAGTTGAAGATCAGGTCTCTGTCTCGCAGCTCGTGTCTGTCACAACCCGTATACGAGTGGAGAGTCACTTATGATGCAGGCTCCTGCTGAATACAACAAGGAAACATACAACCATCGTCTCTCAGTATACCTTTAATCAGTCATTATGTTTGTGACATAATAGACGTGTGAATTCTACATTGGAGTGAGTCTTGAGCAGTCTTACTTTACAGGAGTCCTTATGGGACCCGGCAGCACACATCATGTTTTCAGTGAAATCATCTCCATAGCGATCGTTTTTGAAACAGATGGACCGTGCGATGATCTTGATGTCCACCTCCATGAGCTTGTCAGGGTACGATCCAAAGTTGCCGAGCGCCCCCCAGCCGGCCGTGCTCACATCGTCGTTGGTGTCGGGGTTGGACCCGCCCGCACGAAGGTACTTCACCGTCTTCACCGCTTCTGTTTGCTCGACAGCACGGTCCAACTGGAAACCAGACCACAAAGATCACAGAGCTCAGAGTCTAACATGAACAGTCAGACTGTCTGCATGGTCAGGAACTTGTTCTCATACACTAGATACAGTACAGGGTCTGAAAATCCCACTAGAAATATGTTTGTCTTAACCCTGATTAAGAAATGCGTTAGAGTGAAGACCACAGAGTGGAAAGTCATCGGTGGAAAGAGCTGTGCCTAGAAACCGACCTTGATCAGAGTGATGTCGTTATCGTAGTTGACAGAGTTGTAATTTGGATGACTATAAAGGTTCTGAATCTCAAATCGTTGCTTGGTGTTCTCGTCGGCAGTCTTGGAATGTGCCCCGAGGATGACGATCATGCCTGCAGTTCTGTGGATGAGACCCATGTTATAGACCACAACCTCACTTTGTCCTGTCGTACCCAGAAACTGGCAGGAAGTTTTTGATGGAGACCAGCAGAGCTGTACAGATAACAGTAGCTCTTCAGAGACCAGCAGAGCTGTTTTAGAGATTAACACAGCGGTACAGAGACCAGCAGCTGTATAGAGAGACCAGAAGAACTAGAAACCAGCAGAGCTGTTAATCAGATAACTTTAAGACCCCTGGTTGTAAAATTACAACGTTAGTTTTAGCTTAATTTAAGACCACATTTATCCATGGCATTGCAAGGCAAGACAATAGGACCCATTGGCTATGTAAATGTAGTCTTTCAAAAAAAAAAAAAAGATCAAATTATTTTTTTGGAGAGCTAAAAGTGACGTTGTAATTTTACAACCGGATCTTACAGGGTTAAGCTATATAGAAACCAGCAGCCCTATAGTGACTAGAGGAGCTGGTGTGAACTGACCCAGATGTGAAGCAGTGAGCTGCAGTCATCACCCATTGGTCCGCTACCAAAAACCCTCCACACAAATGAGCAAATCCACCGTCCTTTGGCTCCTGAATAGACGCCATGTAGGGACGGGAGTGTGGGCTCGCCTCCCGCCCATCGAGGATGCCCTCACCTGGGAAGAGGAACACACAGGGACAACACGCTAGACACAACATATCCGCAATATGAACCCACAAAGATGTCAATACAAACACACAAACGTCAATATAAACACACAAACATGTCAAGGCAAACACATCACGAACATGTCAGTTCAACACGTCGACACATTTGTTGGAGTGACAGAGATGCAGGGAGCACAGCAGGAACTCACTGTGTGTTGCGAGGGTGAGCAGAGCAGCAGCTAGCTGCACCATCCTTCTGGCTTCCATGTCTGGGTCTGGGGAGCGGGAGAGGAGGACAGCTTTATAGTTTTGGAAGGAAAAGCAGTCCCTGATTGTGCAAGACAAGAGGCCACTCACTTTCTCCACCCCCAAATTCCAAACCATTTGGGGAGTTTACAGACTGTACTTTCTTTCACTTTCCTGACTAGTTGTTACTTTATTGCTCAATAAGTGCTTTCTGTGGGCAGGGACACAGCTGCTACTAAACTCAGCTGGCTTCTGATACCAGAACACCACAAGATGTTGTGTAAGACAAGGAGATTCCAGAAATTTCAGAGCAAAAAAAACAGGTTGTTTTTAAAAGCATCAATAACCAAGTAAACAGTACATTTGGTTGGTTGTTCAGTGGATTGTGAGCCCCAACCACAGTATCCAGAGCACACACAGACCCCTAACCCTGAACTCTGGAAGTAGTATTCACACAGACTCCCAGCCTTAATCTCTGTTCCATACTGTGTGCTCGCTCTGAGTGACATGAAGATCAGAGGTAGACCTGGTGACCTGGTACAGGGTGTTTGAAGAGGGGAGAGGGGACATGGGATAGCCCTCAGTGAGAGAGGAGGGGGGGATATCTGGAAGATCTGAAGAATGACATCACCTTTTACCTCTGCTCTGTTCTACCATCTGGTGGGCTTTCAGCAGCACTGTGTGTGTATGTGTGTGTGTGTGTGTATGTGTTTGTACTGGCTACTATACATCCTGCAATGGGCCAAAAATCCCCTCAAGAATAGTAAACTAAAGAAAAATGGCACTTTGCTGGACAAAAACTAAAATTGAACAAAGTTGCCAATTTTCTTGGTCCAAGTTCAACTGTTATTTGTAAGGGAGCTTTGGAGGTTTAGTGTTAGGGGTTTGTAGACAACTAGAAGGGGAGGGGCGAACCATCTGGTGCTGTGCAATGTTGGAGCAAGCAGCCGTCAAGAATCTGCAGCCTGATTCTAAGTTCTGATTCTCGATCTAAACTCTTGCGTGTGTACCTCTACAAATAAGACACAAAGACCTAAACAGATCCATGTTTGCCTCAGCTGAGCTCTCCTCAGTGAAAGCAGTTCTCCTGGGTGGCTGGGCGGAAGGCTTGAAGAGATATCCAATCCCAAAGTATTTTCTCACAACTACTTTGTTAGGCCCATTATCTCTACTGAGTGGATGAGCATAATAGTGTTGGACGTTCTGTCAGGCTTGGCTTGGCACCTGTGGTAGTCGCAGCCTGTGGTGGTCCCAGCCCGGAGCCCAGCGTCAATACCCCTTTGTGTATCTCCTCGGTGAGGGCTATTTGCTCACTGTATGAACCATGACTTGGTGCTTGATGGGACAGAATTGGACATATGTTGCATGCAGAACATGTCCAACTTAGATGTGTAAAACAACACATTAATACCATCTAAGGAGTCCACACCAACAACTACAAACGTTTAGCAGTTGTAAACTAAGAGATTATCGGAATGAATGAATGAGTGCCAGCTAACAGAAAGGCCGTCCTAATTACTGTGAATAATTAGCTTCTCCATCCCCAACCTGGCCAGGGCCAGTCGTGACTATGACCCAGCATGGCCCTGTTGTAAAGGGTCAGGGGGCCCACCACCCCTCCGGACTAATTGAGGGTGTATCCTGAACCAGCCTGTTCCTGTAACGGTCTGTTCTCTGTCAGGTTTGGCCCTCCCCCTGCCCTAGTGGGAGGGTGGGGGGAAGCGGGAGGTGGGTGTGTGTGTGGGGGGGGGAGGGGAAGTTATTTTGAAAATGTATTCCACATCTCGAACAACGTTAGGCTTTGAACCACCAAGGCAGAGTGGCTGTGTTGCTGGTCCTCTACAGGCCTGTACTGCCTCCTGCTGGCGCTGCACATCCACTGCAGACACACACAGATCACAAAGACAACATCATCAAGAAAGAATAATACAAATGATAATAAAGATTCATATAGCAGCCGCTTTTATCCCAAACAACATACAGGGAGAGATAGAGAGAGCGTGTCTGTGTCTGCTTGTATATGTGACAGTGTGTCTGTGTGTGTGTTTTTGAAGCGAGAGAGAGAGAGAGAGAGAAAGAGAGAGAGAGTTTGTGTGCGCGCGTGTGTGTGTGTGTGTGAGAGAGAGAGTGTGTGTGTGTGCTTGAAGCCAAGCCCACCCAGGAACACTCCCAGGTGTACGAGTCGCTGTGTGGTCGAGCCAAGGTGGCGTAACACTTCATGGCAACAAAAAAAGGACATACATTAGTGTCAGAACTTTCTTACTCTCCACTTTTCCCTCAAATGAACCTTTGCTTCTGTCCCTTATGGACACCTATTCATAGCTTAACCAGACAAAATCTCCCTCGGTCATGTTTATATCCACAATGATCACATCACAAATAAAGTCATTTAGCTGACGCTCTTATCCAGACTAATGTTTACAAACATTTGGTTGATATAACTTCCCTCGTCGTCAGTGAATATTATAGACCAGGTCCTCAGACACCCACTATGTTCTGCGTTCAAATGAAATGTTTCATACTTGTCTTTGCATCAGTCGTCTGTCTAAAGTAGCAACTGTCTGCCTCCTCCCCCTCTTTCTCTCTCTTTCTCTCTCACACCCCCTCTCACTCTCTCTCGCTTTCCGTCTTTACCTGACTATCTGTCTCGCACTCTTATACAATTTTTATCTCACACAAACCTTCTCTCCCTCCTCCCTCTCCCTTCCTCCCCCATCCTGTCCCTGTCGTGGTGTAGAGGTCCAGTGTTGAGTGCTGGAAAGGATCCAGTCAGAGGATTACCGTTAAACTCATCTAATCTCTGTTGTTTCCCTTCCCCAGTCTGGCTGTGTGATGGGAGGTGGAGTCCAGCATGATGGCTCTCCCACAGACACAACCACCAGCGTGACTACCCAACACAGCATGGAAATGTTAAACACTCATTGATGCCTTTCAGATGATCCTGCTCATCAGATTTCTCTGTTTAGAGTGGTGTTAGAACAGTTTAACTTATCAAGGGAATGGTACAGTCATAGAGAGTGTGTTCCCCGCTGGCCTCCTCCTTCCCAGAATGCCTTTCTGTGCTTCCTTGTGTGCCCTGTTCTCACAGTCCAGTGTTTACACACCGCTGCGCTCCCAGGAGACTGGGGATCCTGTCTAAGTCTGGCATTGTCAGCTTCTCAGCCTGGCAGTCTGGGAGCATGGAGGGGGATTCCACCGTTCCCAGATCAACACCTGCCCAACCCAGCACCTCCTCACCACAACCCAGCACCTCCTCAACACAACTCAGCACCTCCTCACCACAACTCAGCACCTCCTCAACACAACCCAGCACCTCCTCACCACAACCCAGCTCCTCCTCACCACAACCCAGCTCCTCCTCAACACAACCCAGCACCTCCTCAACACAACTCAGCACCTCCTCACCACAACTCAGCACCTCCTCAACACAACCCAGCACCTCCTCACCACAACCCAGCTCCTCCTCACCACAACCCAGCTCCTCCTCAACACAACCCAGCACCTCCTCAACACAACTCAGCACCTCCTCACCACAACTCAGCACCTCCTCACCACAACTCAGAACCTCCTCAACACAACCCAGCACCTCCTCACCACTCACAAGCCTGTCTGTCCTGGTGTGCTGGCAAATTGGCTATGAGTGCATGTGTGTGCGCGAGGCTGTAAGTGTGTGTGAGGCTACGTGTGTTTGTAAGGCTGTGAGTGTGTGTGTGTGTGAGAAACACACACAAAAGAGTCAGACAGAGCCTTCACCCAGCCTGGCTCTGAGGGGTGGAGTCATCTCACCTGACTGAGACTGTTTGATCTTGGGGCTGGGGGGGGGGGTAGTTGGGGATGGGAGGGGGGATAGGGGGTTAATAGGAGGGTGTGAGTGGGTGAGGGGGAGTGTGAGGGGCTTCAGGGTGAATGAGGACAGGTGAGGGGATGAGGGGATGAGGGGGTGAGGAGAGAGGCCCTCCCTCTGTCGGCATCCAGAGGACCAGGGGAAAGCTGGGCAGCACTCAAGCCCTCATCTTTATCTCTGTCTCAGCCTGAGGAGAGAACACCCTGATCTCTGATCCTGCCTCACTATACACACACATACACACACACACACACATCACAGTGATTGGGCCTATAATCTTGGGTGTAAAAATGGCGTATGAAGAATAGGAGACAGACGTCACTCGCATTCAGAATCAGAGCAATGAAAACAGACCATGAATATGAAGGATTTCTCCTGTCAGTCAGGCCAAAGACGCTCTTTCATGTCAACAAGCGTAAACACCTGAGGTTTCTCTGACTAATTTGTTGAACATAGTTACAGTTGTTAGGGTGAAAGCCATGCTGTGTGCTGTGTCTCGACTGCAGTGTTTGGGTTGGACGGGAGGCTTCCTGTGCCCTGGGCCTGTTATGGCTGGGCCAGGCCGCCTGTCAATAACTGTCACCCGTGGAAGAGACAGGTCTGCCTGGGCCTGCTGTGTCGTTAACAAACGTGAGTGTGTGTATGTGTTCTGAGGTAGACTGAGATGGAACGCAAAGATTCCGAGATGGGCACCTACCTCTGCCAAGCACACACGCTCACACAAACACACACGCACAAACAGACGCACACAAAGCATCGCGTGCCCAGAGACCACAGCTATGGGTGGCGCAGAACATAATCACCTTTCTGACTGATGAAGTATGCAAATGACTCACACAAAGACAAAGGAACCATTACTGGCTAATTGAAGAGAGCCCTCCTGAGGAGGTGTGTGTGTGTGTGTGTGAGCTGTGTGTGTGTGTGTGAGCTGTGTGTGTGTGAGCTGTGTGTTTCAGAGGAGGCACCTGCTCCCTGGGGCTGCCCTGGCGGAAGGCCTCACTCTCTCCACACTGCTGACAGATATACCGAGATAACAGAGCATACAGCCTCATCATGCTCCTCAGCCCTCTGCTTGATACAACAATTGCTCCATTGTGTGGCGAACCCAACTGTGTTTTCCTCTGTGGTGGAGCTAGCAGCCCAGAGATACAAAGCCTTCTGAGTGGCTTCCCTCTCGATCTGTCAGGATAAGGCCTCGTCAGGCTTGGATTTAAGAGGGTTTGGAAAGAGCAGGAACCAGGCTCGGCACCATCCGACTCCGGTCCATCCCAGGACCGGTCCAGCCGGACAGTATGAAGCTTGCCGACTCCCCCCAGGTCCTCCATGTGTTCAGGGGTCGCTTCAGGCTGCCTGACTGGGACCTGCTGGCCCACCCCACGATTCCAGGCTGCATCAAGGAGAATGAACTTGAACCAATGAATGAATGAACACGAACGAATGACACAACACAGCCCAGGCTGCTTACCAACTGAATCCCAGACCAGCTACATTTGAGGATAGGATGCAATGTTTTCACTTTTCGTCAGGAAACTGGGGTGTTGGGAAAGATATAGACGTTTTCTTAATGTCATGATTTGCTATGAGTTTGAATCAGTGTGGGCCGCTGGCCTCACACTCCTGAACAGTAGGTGGAGGTAATGCATCTCTTACACTCATGTTGGTTCCAATCTGCCATCAAAACAGAAAGCAGAAGAAGATAGGAGGAGATGATGTTGCCACAAACTCACTGACTCATTTAACCAGAGCAAACGACATTAATATGCTAATTAAGAGGTAGCATAGCAGAGCACTGGGATTTCTAGCAGTTGGCTTCATTCAGTTTACATGAATAAAGAGGTAATAGATTGCGACAAAAATGTCATCAGTGAATGTGTGCACAGTCCCCTGATAAAACCATAAAGTTTCTAAGCTTTAATGTCAGTAGCCCAGCCTGCTACAATACTAGTATCCCAGCCTGCTAATAGACCAGCCTGCTTCTAAGGTGTTTTAGTGGCTCCAGGGTTGCTTCTCCCGATAAATAAGCACAGGAACCACACACACACACACACAATTGCTCCCACACACTTCTTACCCGCCTCCTTTGGCCACCCACCTCTTCTCTGCTCTCTTTGCCTACACCTCCTCTCTGCCCCCCCCCCCCCCCCCCCCCCCCCACCACCTGATCACCCCCCCCCTCCCCCCTCCCCCTATGATTTATAGCCTCCTGGCTGCAGTGGCAGGTTATTTCCATTACAACACTGTACCTATCAGTGGGATCAGATCCAAGAGCTGAAGCACACCGTCTGTCTTGTCCCAAAATAGTAGGAGTATTTGTTCAGGTGAATTCATACCATTTTATTTATTTTTTAAATCATTTAATGTCCTTCAAATGTAATGTAACAACAGCTTTGCTCCAGACGACTCCGAGCTGATCTGAATATATGTTTGATAACTGTTTTCTTTTTTTTGTCGCTACAAACTTGCTTTTGGCGTCAGGAGAGCCAAAGAGTCTTCCTCTCCAACTGTCGTGCGTGTCTTTCAGCGCGGTAGCGCGGCTATGTCTGAGCCCTTGAAGTCGGCTCTGTTGTTTTCGAGCCGTCGGCTCGGGGTTTCATCACTTCCCCCTTCCCGAAACACTCAGACAAAAGTGTCACTGAGGTGTCATTATCGCTGCGCGAGCGAAAGAGTGAAGTTGCTTGATTGTTTAAAAACATATTATCCTTCAGACGCTGCCTGAAAGAATACACGCTCATTTATATCAAATCATCTGGCTTATGATGCATTAAGAGGTGGGGTTTTATGGTAAAACATTATTAAACTAACGCTTCTGAAGCTGTAGTAGGCTAATTTGAAATGACCAGTAAATCAGAAATCAACCCATGACACCAGCACTCATCGTGCAGTTGATAAAATCCAGACAACATAAACCGTGAATATTTAGAGGTGTAAGGTGAATTGACAGGTGTTTGGCCATGGCAACCAGCCCAACACGTTCAGTTCCTAAAGTTATTGAGAAGCACATGCGTCAAACTATTTGCCTGCGACCGCAAGCAACAATGAATCAGAACGCGCATTAATTAGGGGTATGTTTTGATGGAGGGCTAAAGAGAGATAAAGTATCTTTGGAATCTGGGCATTGACAGATTTATCTGTTGTTGTAATGCGGTGGTGAAACTGCTGCCATGTACGCAGTACTCATATGCTAATCATGGGTAACCATATAGCCTACTTTCATATGTTTACATGTTAAGTATGTTGGTGTATGTTAATTCGTTGTTTTGTGGTAGACATGTTTATTCCTCAACAAATAAAATGGCAAGGTGGGTCAGGCTGGCCACAGTGTGCTTGTGTGTGTGTGTGTGTTCTCGTGGGTGTGGGTTGGCCCTGTGTTGTGTAACCCACTCTGTGGTTCAGCAGACAGCTTCATGGTGTAGAAGTGGGGGAACAACAGAACCAGAATTATTGCAATTAATTTACAGGAGGACAAGCTTTAAGAACAACATGAAATCGATTTTATTGTTATCAACAGACAAATGAATCTTTGGAAAATGTTGATGTTGATGATCCCATTCTCTTATAAAGATGAATAACAAACTACCAATAGAAATATGATTACATAGATTTTCAGATACAGACAGAAAGACAGACCAAAAGACAGACAGACAAACAGACTGACAAAAACACATAAACACACACACATACACACAAGTTGTGTGAGGGGAGGGAGACAGGGGGTAATTTAAAGCTGCATTAGGAGCTTTTATACTGCTGCCATACAGTCAACATTGCCTGTAAAACCTCCTCCTCCACTCCCCCTTCACTCTGTCATTCCTCTCATCTTCCTTTTTATCTGGTCTAATTCCAGGGCTGGCTCAGTCATGCCTGGATCAGGAGAGTGCTTGGTTTCAAAGGGTAATTGACACCTTACCTGTAATTTCATGGTTTCACTCCACCTGCCTTTGATGTCTGAGACTTGGTTGAGTTTGGTCGTGGAGAGGAGCGTTGGTGTGTGGATCTGTGAGGGTTTGACAGTGTGGGTTTCCCTACGTGGTAATTTCATGGGACTGGGCTTCTTCAACAGGTTTTCCATGAGCCACTGGAGAGCTTCCCAGGGGTAACATCTGAGACCATCAGAGCAGGGTCCTGGGTGTTCACGAAGGCTCCCACAGGCACAGCCCACCTTGGAAATCCGAGGTTGTTATCACCTCTCAGGCTGGCTGTGACTGAAGGTGAGGCCAGGCAGCACTGGGAGTGTGCTTGTTGCTGACATGCTTCGACACGCACTCAGATTCCCCCTACGTCCAGACTGCGTCTAATGTACGCTCTACTCTGCTCTGATAGCTCAGTAGCAGTCATGTCTCTAGCAGTCCTATCTTCCACACAGCATGTTTGTTCCTGGGTGCTGTGTGTTCCTGGGTGCTGTGTGTGTTCCAAGGTGCTGTGTTCCAGGGTGCTGTGTTTGTTCCAGGGTGCTGTGTGTTCCAGGGTGCTGTGTGTGTTCCAGGGTGCTGTGTGTTCCATGGTGCTGTATTCCAGGTTGCTCTGTGTGTTCCAGGGTGCTGTGTGTTCCAGGTTGCTCTGTGTGTTCCAGGGTGCTGTGTGTTCCAGGGTGCTGTGTTCCAGGGGGCTGTGTGTGTTCCAGGGTGCTGTGTGTTCCAGGTTGCTCTGTGTGTTCCAGGGTGCTGTGTGTTCCAGGGTGCTGTGTTCTAGGGGGCTGTGTGTGTTCCAGGGTGCTGTGTGTTCCAAGGTGTTCCGTGTGTTCCAAGGTGCTGTGTTCCAGGGTGCTGTGTGTGTTCAAAGATGCTGTGTTCCAGGGTAGTGTGTTCCAGGGTGCTGTGTGTGTTCCAGGTTGCTGTGTGTATTCCAGGGTGCTGTGTGTGTTCCAGGGTGCTGTGTGTGTTCCAGGGTGCTGTGTGTTCCGGAGTGCTGTGTGTTCCAGGGTGCTGTCTATGTGAACACTGCTGGCAGCCACAACACAGCTCCCCTCGCACACCCAGGAAGGCTGTGAGTGATGAGGGGGGGAGTGACAGGAAAATTACATTTGTGCAACCATGAATCATTACAAACATCTCTTTAAAAGGCCCTCCACTGTAATTACCTCCTCAGCGTCGCCCTATTACGGAGCATTCTATTACAGCGTATTAGTGAGCCTTGGCAGACCTCACACTGATCCACAGATCTGGCTGGGGATGTGTGAAGTTGGGTCGTCGGTTGACCAGCAGTAGAAGTCAGATAGTGGAAAAAAAGCTTGTTTCCGACTGAGAGGTGTCTCTTGAGTTGGAACAGACTGACAAAGGGAGCAGTGAGGCTGTGTGGAGAGGATGAGGCCAGGAGCAAGGCTGAGTGGCGCTGTGCCGTGGGGAACTGTGTACTGGAGGGAACCATGAATTCATTTAAACGTAGCCATCCCCAATTTCAGCCCCTTTCTTGGTCCTGGGTCCTTGGTTCTGGGTCCTGGTCCTGGGTCCTGGTTCCTGGTTCTGGGCACAGCTCCACATTTCTGTCCAATTTACCAACTCCGCTCCACAGAAGACGCCCCCCCCCCCCTGCTCCCCCCCCCCCCCCCCCCTTCGTTGCTCACACCCCCTCGTTGCCCTGGCTCAGAGCTGCCAGAGCGTCTCGGATGGCCCTGGGCTGCACCTGGTTCTGCCCCCCCTACCCCCCCCCCCCCCGCCGCCCTCTGACCACCCTCCCCAGTTCACACACAAGCCCCCCTGTGGAGACTGGGGGTGTTACAGACAGCATGGGTCCCACCCCAGATCTCAGCTGGTCTACAAATCAGAACACATTCCCAGAACAGCTCAGGGGACTGCTCCAAGGGTGCTTAAACTGGGGCACGCTGTCCTCTCTCCTCCTCCATCTTCTCCCCACTCCTTCTCGCTCGTCTCCCCTTTCTTCCTTCTCTCTCCTCCTCTCCCCTCTCTCCTCATCCCTCTCCTCCTCTCTCCTCCTCCTTCCTCCCTCTCTCTCTCTCCTCCTCTCTCCTCCTCCCCCTCTCTGTCCCTGGCCCCTCTCCAGAGCTAGCTCTTAGTCTATGAGTCCCTCCCCTCCAGATGTGCCTGTGTCCAGGGTCTGTCTGGTCCAATCAGCCGTCATGACCAATGGTTGAGCAGAGGTTCTGGGGTTATCCTTGTGTGTGCGCTGATCCCAGAGTGATGTGGGTGAGTACCTAATGCCCAGTGATGGGGAACCCCCAAAACCCCCCCCCGTCCCCCCAAAGCCCCCCCCCCCCCATACCCCCTCCCCCCCCCTCCCCCTCACCCACCACTGTTCCACCTCCCTCCACCCCCCCCTCATTTGGTGAGATGGGCTTTCCTGGAAGCAGGCTGTCAGGTCTGATGCTCCCTCCCTCCACTCCCCCTCATGGCCATGCAGGCTGATTCCGCCCTCTGGGTGAACCTGCCCTGGGACCCTGAGCTCCAAGCTGCCTGGATTAAAGACAACAGCCCTGGATGTGGGGCAAGCGCCGCAGAACCGACCCTTAATGAGTGTCTCTATCTGGGGCCCAGGCTGTCTTGATGGGCCTTATGTGGATGGGATACGCTACGGAAGGGGTAGGAGGGGGGGGGGTGAAAGGGGGGCTGGGGAGAGAAGAGACGGGAGGGACAGGGTGGGGGGAGAGGGAGAGGAAAGATGGGAGGGAGGAGGGAGGCGAGAGGAAGGAGGGGGAGAGAAGAAAAGAGAGACAGGAGGGGGAGCAGGGAGAGGGGAGAGGAAAGACAGGAGGGGTGCAATGGGGGGGCGTGTGATTGTATAGAAATTTCCGGATGTGGAAATCATTTGACAATGGTTGTCATTACATGGTTTAACACACACAAGACATTTAACATTCTGAACCTTGAACTAACACTAAAAGTAGGATATGCTTTGTGTTGGGTGTGGTTACTAGAAAGGGGGAGAGAGAAGGCAGGAAGCAAGAGAGGAGGAGAGAGCAGAGAGGAAGAGAGAGAGAGAGAGAGAGCAGAGAGCAAGAGAGGAGGAGAGAGAGCAGAGAGGAAGAGAGGAGGAGAGAGAGAGAGCAGAGAGGAAGAGAGGAGGAGAGAGAGAGAGCAGAGAGGAAGAGAGGAGGAGAGAGAAGGAGAGGAGGAGAGGAGGAGAGAGGAGAGGAGGAGAGAGAAGAAAGGCTGTGAGCTGGGTGTTATGTGGTGGAAGGTGAGAGGGGAGGCAGACATCCCTGGCTGTCCCCCTCCCCCACCGTGCAAGCACCCCCCAGACCCCCCACCTCATGCACCTGTTCCCCAGCCCTGTTCCAGCCTGCCCTCTGCTCTCTGCAGCATTCCTGTCAGGATGGAGCTATCTCTCTCTCTCTCTCACACACACACGCACACACACACACATACCTACACCCACAGTTACACACACACACACACCCACACACATACACATACACACACACACGCATACACACACATACCTACACCCACAGTTACACACACACACACACACATGCATAACTCTCTGGGGATTCACGGTATTGTTGTTTGGAACAGTCATCAGTGGTTTGTGTACTAATAAGCACAAATCAATCCTAAAATCCCCCCCCCCCCCCCCCCCCCCCCCCACACACACACACACCTCTACCCCCACCCCGCGACTCTGATAGATTGACATACAGAGGTTGGCATGTAGCCTATAATGTTGCAATCATGAAACTGGGGTCTGTCTGCCAGGCTGCCAGGCCGTGTGCAGGTACTCCCCAGACAGCCTTCCCCAGCCGTGCCTCACTCTTGTCTGTCCCAGCACGCACAGGCAGGGATCCACTCTCCCTCCACCGTCCCAGCATGCGTTGCAGCGCTCTTTCGCTTTGCTGCTCCGGAGTCAGTTTCCGTTTTTTGCGCCGTGTTTGTTATTTTCCGGAGGACTGTTTCGGCAGCGAGGCGGCCCTGAGAACAGCTGCCCCTCTGTTTCTCAAAAGCACAAAGTCATATTTATCCCAAGCGACATCACTGAGAGAAAGGTGTTTCAGTTTGTTTTGTTATTCTTAGGGGGTGGTGGGATTGAGTTCAACCCTCCTTGATTCCCCTGGCCCCCCCGCTGCCCCTGCCCCCTCGGGGTGTCCTGGGACTGGGGTCCAGCACAATAGTAGCCTGTACTCTCCAGTCCCACCCTGCACAATGAGCTGTCCATGCTGATTAGCAGGGCGCGACGTGGCCCTGCAGTGGCGGGGCTAATAGCTTATTACACAGCGCAAGTGACAGGGTGATCTGGAGAGGTGCCAAGAGCAGCAGGCCCAATTAAAGAAGAACAGAGGAGGGGGGGGGTCTGAGCCGTGTGGAGGGAGAGGGGTGATGGCGGGGGATAGGCCGGGGTAGGGAGGGAGGGGGGTGAGCGTGGTGCTTTTCTCAACCTTTCGGTTTAATTCCCACTCGGGGGTTGAATACCCTCCAGTTCTAACATGGGAGTACCCCCACAAGTCTTCCAACAGCACCCAAGCACCACAACATGCCCCCAACCAACTCTCACTGACCCATCTCACAGTCCAGTGCTGGCTGCCTTGAATTACTGAGGGCCTGTCTGCCGACTGTCATATCTCGGGGAAATCTCAAAATTTGAATGAAATGATTTTACACTCACCCTGTCTTCATAAACCCTTTCTGTGAAAGAGGTGTGTTGTAAGTTTAGTTCCCAGGCAAGGATGGGAAGATATGAGAGTAGGATAGGAGATTGGGATCGTAGATGAGGATAGGAACCAGAATAGGAGATGAGAATAGGAGATGAGGATAGGAACCGACAGAGACACAGACAGACAGAGAGTGCTGTCCTGACAGACAGACAGACAGACAGACAGACAGACAGACAGACAGACAGACAGACAGACAGACAGACAGACAGACAGAGAGTGCTGTCCTGACAGACAGACAGACAGACAGACAGACAGACAGACAGACAGACAGACAGACAGACAGACAGACAGACAGACAGATAGACAGATAGACAGATAGACAGATAGACAGAGAGTGCTGTCCTGACAGACAGACAGACAGACAGACAGACAGACACACAGACACACAGACAGACAGCAGGTGAATGCAGCATCTTCCATAAGACCAGCACAAGGGGTTAATGTAATCCATTTCAGAGCAGTGGGCTTCCCTAGCCAGTCTCCCTGCCTCTCCGCCGGTCCGCAGAGTTTCCATTGTGGTCGGTGCAGGTGTGGGACATGCTTTGTTGGTCTTAATCCCTAGGCAGGGAGAGGCTGAGTGTGTTTGCCGTTCCTCTCCAGCAGGCCCCTGCCTGGCCACGGGCGCAGCCGCCACCCGGAGACGCTCACAGGGTCCGACAGGCGGAAAAATAATGAACAACACCTCAACCTAGGGCTGACCTGGCTCCACATGAGGGGTAAACGAACCACTTCATTGAACCTCGCAGGATCAAAAAATACTGGAGACCACCCCTCCACCCTTCCACCCTTCCACCCCTCGACCCAGACCCCCAGATCCCCTCTACCCCAGACCACCAGACCCCCAGATCCCCTCTACCCCAGACCACCAGACCCCCAGATCCCCTCTACCCCAGACCACCAGACCCCCAGATCCCCTCTACCCCAGACCACCAGACCCCCAGATCCCCTCCACCCCAGACCACCAGACCCCCAGATCCCCTCTACCCCAGACCACCAGACCCCCAGATCCCCTCTACCCCAGACCACCAGACCCCCAGATCCCCTCTACCCCAGACCACCAGACCCCCAGATCCCCTCTACCCCAGACCACCAGACCCCCAGATCCCCTCTACCCCAGACCACCAGACCCCCAGATCCCCTCTACCCCAGACCACCAGACCCCCAGATCCCCTCTACCTCAGACCACCAGACCCCCAGATCCCCTCTACCTCAGACCCCTGTACCCCAGACCACCAGACCCAGATCCCCTAACAACAGTATTGTAATCAAATTCCTTTATTTCGAACAGCAGCTGGAATTTTCCTTTATGGCATACAAACAAAAGCCTGGATGAATGAATGAAAAGTTTGTTTTGATTATATAAAAAATATCTAGTTACTATATGATTAACATCATTGTGTTGATGATACGTTATTTCAATGTAATGAATACAAACAGTTTAAATCTTTCACTTTTCACTCTGAAGAGAGATTCTCACATTTTTCATCAACATCGTGAAATGTTTTAAAACTATAAACTGGTAGTGCAAACTTGTAAATTTAAGGTTCAGAAACTAAAACAGAACAATATCTTATCATCTCAATATTATTGGACGACATTCCTACCTCAGACCCCTCTACTCCAGACCACCAGACCCCGATCCCCTCTACCTCAGACCCCTCTACCTCAGACCACCACACCCCGATCCCCTCTACCCCAGATCAAAGATCCCCTTAACCCCTAAACCCCAGTACCCCAGACCCACAAACCAAAGATCCCCTCAACCCCAGACCCCAGATCAATGGCTCCACTGCACTCTTCTTTCAACTCTTGACGTTCTTCATACCCTGTGTTCTCCTCTACTTCCATCTCTATATTCCACATGTTCATGATGAGTTATCATCCTCAATCATAGAGACTCAAAGTGGTCCATACTGAGTCATTATGTTTCAGAACTGGATTTTTCTTTTTCTAGATGTGTTAAAACTTTTCCTGGGTGTGTTTCAAATTGTAAATAATACGTTTCCTGTCAGGAAACTTCAAACAAAAGTCTTCCATTCTAAACCAGTAAAGTGCTTGACAAAGCATTCATCCTTTGAAGTACGGAAGGGTAACATAGTAACTGACTATTTAAAACTGAGTATGAGGTCGTTGTAGAGATTGTATTTTCTTCACGGTCACTAGATTACAATTTTTCAAGTATGATCAATATATAATATACTGTAAATACAGTCAAATTAAGATGTTTTAAACAGCCACCAAAATAGCATGCAGTTCTCCGTGTGACAAAGCATGTCTCACAGGTCTTCATGTGAAAAATTGTTGAGTGAAACCATTCTGCATCATAAAATGAAATGTGTGGGTGAGTGAGAGGTTTAAAGAATAGGAGAGTGAAGATGTGAAGGGGTTCGGCTCCAAATGGGTTATTCCAGGACATCTTGAGGGGGGGGGGGGGGCGGAGGGGGGAAGTTTATTAATGAATAAACTCCTGGCAGCGAGGGGCTGCGAGGTTCTTCTTGACTGAACTTGGGTACAGTCGATGAAGCACCAGGCGTTGTGACGAGCTCTGCAGATGGCACCTGCCTCCTCCCTCTGCAAGCCCCGTCATGACCCCCGGGCCAGAACTGGGTCGTCAGATTGTTGTGTAGATTAGTAGTCTTCCTCTTGTGACACAAAGGCCAGTGTGACAGAGCGACCTACAGGCCCCTTCCAGATGGAGAACCATCAAGGGTAAAAAGAACAGAGAGGCTCTCAATGTGCTAATTGATCCATTTTCAGATCAATGGATTCCGGTGTTCATGCTAATTAGGGCACAATGGTGTGAATTTTATGGAGTGCACAATTACTGGCTAAAGGTTGTAACTACTGAAGCTTAATTAAGCACTGGTCAGACAAGCTAAAGATATCGAGGAGAAAAAAATCAATTAATTATTTTTCAAAGCAGAGAGAGAGAGATGTTATAAAAATAAATAAAAGAATAAATCACATTCACTGTTTCTTTCTGAAGTAATTTCCATGCCTCGTGCTTCAGAGTGCAGAATACAGTGAAACACTGTAATGATGGGAATCACTGTGTTTTGTGCAAAACACCGTCAGGACCCCACGGAAAAGGGAACTATCTCATGGTAATAAAGACCCTGATTATACACAACCAAATTCTCCCATCGGTTTTACTAATCCACAACATGGGTGGCAAACATTTTGAAGACGAGGCAATCTCTAGTTGCATCTCCTCTGAAGGTTTGGCTTGGCTAGGATCTGGGCCACAGCATCTGAAGAGCCCAGACAATGAGGAGGGATGAGCACGGTTGTCAGGGCCGTCCTATCACAGCTTCGTACACAGGGACAGACTGCAGCACAATACAACTATTGTTTCATTTTTTTGGGTCACAAGACAGTTCTGTGTTTTCATCTTGAGACTTGGCCCTCCCCCAAAGTCTCCACCACTCTGCCATGGTTCTACTCTACCTTAGACCTTTACATCCTGTCACTAACCCTACTAGTATTCTACCTTAGACCTTTACATCCTGACACTAACCCTACTAGTATTCAACTGGTCCTCCTGTCTCCAGTCCTGTAACTAACCCTACTAGTATTCAACTGGTCCTGTCTCCAGTCCTGTCACTAACCCTACTAGTATTCTACCTAGTCCTGTCTCTAGCCCTGTAGCTAACCTTACTAGTATTCTACCTACATTTAGTCTTTTTTTACATTTATTTTTAAATTTAATCATTTTAGTCATTTTAGCAGATGCTCTTATCCATACCTAGTCCTGTCTCTAGTCCTGTAACTAACCCTACTAGTATTTTACCTAGTCCTATCTCCAGTCCTGTAACTAACCCTACTAGTATTCTACCTAGTCCTATCTCCAGTCCTGTAACTAACCCTACTAGTATTCTACCTAGTCCTATCTCCAGTCCTGTAACTAACCCTACTAGTATTCTACCTAGTCCTATCTCCAGTCCTGTAACTAACCCTACTAGTATTCTACCTAGTCCTATCTCCAGTCCTGTAACTAACCCTACTAGTATTCTACCTAGTCCTATCTCCAGTCCTGTAACTAACCCTACTAGTATTCTACCTAGTCCTATCTCCAGTCCTGTAACTAACCCTACTAGTATTCTACCTAGTCCTATCTCCAGTCCTGTAACTAGCACTATCCCTGGTCTGGTCTCTGGTTTTTACATATCCCGTGTTTTCAGGAAGACCCACCAGAGCTGAACACCAGAGGGTCCAGGGAGACGCCCCCACCCCCTCCCAAATAGAAGTAACAGCAGAGCCGGGTCTACGGTGCTTGTCACTGACATAGTTCTACACACATCTCAACCAGCTCGATGAATCTGCTCCATGAAGGTTTTGATCACCCATGTCGCTTCTCTCTCAGAGGTACTGAGAACTTCTTCTCTGAGGGTTGAGGTCGGTTGTAAGTGTTGATCTGTTGGCATCTGGGAAGCCCTCGATACATTGCTTGTAAAAAGGGCGCCAGATATACAATTTGAATTATTATAATTATAATGTTATAATTTGGTTTGATATAGTTTACGGCAGTATTCTCTCATGTCACAGCATTTGCATATACTTTGTATGACATGAAATGTCTACATTTAAATAATTATTTTGACCTTAGAAAATATATTTTCATATATTATTGTTTTTTTCAACACTAGGGAGTACAGAAAAATACATCCTGGGCATTTTATTCTGAAAATAAACACCTTCAAATACAGTAGAACCACATCGTTTATTAATTATGACAGACACATTTGATGTCATATTTTATAAGATAAAACTATAAAATTATAAATATACACAAAATGTGCAATGGTTGTCACATGAAACCCTACCATCTGTGATTGTCTTTATAAAGGCTGTGCACATGATACTGGTGATCGTGCTCGGCCGTGGGGCTCTCTTTACCACTGGGATATGTATGTTAATCTATGCAGAGAAAATGTTGGTTAGCATAAATAGCATAAATAGTTGCAAACTAATGTTTATAATTTACAAATGACAAAGATTTGTAAGTGCATTTACACACATTTGGACCTCAATGGTTTCAGTCAAAATGTTTTTAGAATAAAGATAAAGCCAGAAAACCTATAAATCTAACAATGTTTTGATGTTTGAACAGAGCTCTCTGTTGGCAGTATGGTCTGTGGAGTCCAGGCAGGACCAGAGATTCTATCAACAAATACTCTTTCAAGATGAGTTTTAAATGTATTTAGAGACAGACAGTTCGGCCTCTGAATAGGTCAAACATGATTTTCTAATTGTTGGGAAAGATATTCCGCAGTGTTCTCTGAACAATCTGGACTGTTTGACAGTTCATGTCCAACTACTCTGTTATGGGGGGGGGGGGGGGTCTCCAACAACGAATATCTGTCCAAAATATTTTCTATCACATAAAGCCTTTTTTTCACTGTAAAAAACAAATAACAAAAAAAAACAACACACTTTCCTGTTGTGTCAACAATATTTTAGAAAAGGATTTGTAGGAAACAATATTTGGTGCTTGGATGGACATCCAGTTTACTGAAAGCTTGTAAGCATATGAGGTGAATAATGAGAGTCACCTCTGTGTGGCCAGTCTGTGAGGATCAGGAGTCCTTCTCCACCGCCCCCAGACCTGGCTGCGTCCACACCTACACGTCCGTCCCGTCTCTGGGGTAAATCAAACTGTTCACGCTGAAACTGTTGTAGAAATGGCTGTTGAACTGTCCGCTCTGCCCCCCCCCAAACGTGTTGTAGTAGACTCCTCTGTTGAAGTGCAAGCTGTCCACATGCTCTGGGGGTGTGCTGTCCTGGCCGGGGCTGGCCTGGTAGGGGCTGAGGGCGGTAATGTTCCTGCTGGAGAGCTCGTTGACGAGCCCCAGGGAGCCCTGTCTGCTGGGGGCGGCCGAGCCCAGCGCGGACATGCTGCTGAAGAAGCTGTTGAAGCAGGGAGCCATCCCAGGGGGAGAGGAGCCCTTGTGTCCCTCGCTCAGCCCCTCCATCTCTGGGGAGGGCGGCCCCTGCAGCTGGGGACTGTCCGAAGGCTTGATGCCGCCGGTCGAATGGCCGTCCTCCATCTTTGCTGCGCCGCTGCTGGAGTCTGACCGCCGTTTCCTCTTCCTGCGGAAGTTGCCGTTGTCGAACATCTTTTCACAGTTGGGGTCCAGCGTCCAGTAGTTGCCCTTTCCTTGAAGGGAGACATGGAAACAGTGAATGTTTCAGGAGTCGGAACTTACTGTATGTGCATCTCAGAGAATATTATATATAACATAAAAATGATGGCCAATGTCATTTTGATTTCACGGTGTTTGTTCATGATGTTTTGGATATGTAAAAAAATAGATGGAACAATATCTCATTGTTCATCGTTTATTCATTGTTAAAGTGATCAAAACTGTTCCAAGACTTAATGTAAAATCAAACTGGTTCTGAAATAGAATAACTGAACCTCGAACCAAGGCCCGAGAACTCCATAGGAACCTAGAGCTCAGGCTCAGGTTCAAGCAGGAACAAAGTGACACTCTGCAATTATACCTGAGGCCAGTGTTTCTGTCATATATCCAGTTCTAGTTTAGCTCAGGGACATATATATAGTAATTTATCATTTTATCATGTATTCCCCAACAGCTCAAATCAGAAGGTGAAAAGTAACTTGCGCATGCGGATTTCATATGAAGTTTTCATGAAAAAACGCTTTTTATTGACTTTTCTAGCCTATCCGTCCAAAGCTTCAACCACTTTTTGATTCAACCAACGGCATCACACAGGCCTACCTGGGTCGTCCTCGTCTCTTGGCATCTTTTTAAAGCAGTCGTTGAGAGAGAGGTTGTGCCGGATGGAGTTTTGCCACCCAGCCTTGCTCTTCTTATAGAAAGGGAAATTATCAGCGACGTACTGATAAATCTGACTCAGGGTCAGCTTCTTTTCATGTGCATTTTGTATAGCCATGGCGATGAGAGCGGAGTAGGAGTAAGGAGGACGCACCAGCTTCAACAACTCCTCCTGGCTTGCTATCGACAACCATCCTAAATCTGGCCCGGCAAATCCAGGTGAATTACTTAGAAATTGTCTCTGGGATCCGTATGACGGCGGGATGAAAGGTGCCGCATTGTTCCCGTGTAGGTAGGACGTTGAGGAGTTCACTCCGGGGCTGTTCAACCAGAGATATGGGTTAGGAGAGGAGGAGTAGTCTCCCAGGCCGTAGCCGGCAGGTCGCTGCGTGCTCTGGAGGCTCTGCTGGTGGTACATGCTGAAGTTGTCGCAGTAGACAGCCATCTCCGGGGCCTCCTGCGCGCCCTTGGAGTGGATAGCGCCTGCGGTTGGGGAGGTATGGTGCGCCTGCGGATCAATAGAGTGCATTATCCACACGGGGAAACGTCCAGAGGGGTGACACGCTCGCAACAGCAGCAACAAGCAACAAGTGCCAAGGAACAAAGTTGGAGTTTTAATTTTATGAGTCAAAACTTGACAGTCTTACACCCAGGAGGTTGATTTCTATCAGCCAATAAACAGACACGCACTATGAGGAGGTGTGGTCATAACCAAACTTCATTCACGCTCACACGGCTGGACTTTTCCCAGGGATGTGAGAAATAGACGAGGCACCGCATGTAATAGTTTTGATTAACTATTAGTCAAGTCATTGGTCAATAGCTTACATTATTGAAACTTCTGCTGTTTAAAAACATATTTAAAGCGTTATGGTCATGCAATTTAAATGCGTGATCAAATGCAGTTTGAACATGTGCTCAAAATATATATATACTTCCGAGACAGCCTACTTGTACATATATGTCTGCCGGCCCATTTGTGTAAAATTATGTTATCATAATTTGCAGGCCACAATACAATTCACTACAAAAGGACCACAATAATAGGCCTATCAACAAAAAAGATTGCAGGCCTAATAATGGCACATACTCTTTAACATCTGTCTTACTACCAGCCTACCTGCTCGTCTGAATGTATTAATGTATCCAAGCTTCTAACACTATTTTGGTTCAGTCGTTTTTGCATACATATTTACACATCGCAATACACAATATTTGCTTTCTTAAGATTGCAAGTAAGCCTATTTGCATGAATCTCGTATGCATGGTACCATCCAGTGTTACGTTTTAATTATGAAAAGTAAAACACCTGTTCAGCAATCATGCTTACTGTGTGCAAAAATAATTTATGGGCCCTCCTAGATATAAATAAATAAATCATCGAATAAAAGCATGACCTCCTTCACTTTTGTCACCAAATTTTCGAACAAGTCCTGCCTACGTCTATTATCTTCCGATAATAAATGAGAGAAACTCGACAAGGTTACTCTTGGTGTCCTGTTGAAATTTGACATTACAAAAACATTCATTATGTCAAATCTCATATGAATCGCCCATTAAAAGTCTACATTCAAAACCTTTGAACAGGTCTATTTTAACTCAGTGGTTGTGTCGATGTAGGCCGCGGTCGTTCTCTGCCCTGGTCGTGAGGGACCCCCTGTCCTGGATGTTTCAGATGTTTCCCTGCTCCAACACTCCTGAGTCTAATGAATGGTCTTTACCAGGCTTCTGCAGAGCTAGATTACCACTCAATCATCTGAATCAGATGTGTTGGAGCAGGGAAACCACTCTAAAACATGCAGGGCAGTCGGCCCTGAGGACCAGGGCTGACCACTGGTGTAGGCTAGGACTCATTTAACTCATCGTTTTAGAGGGCCTCGTTGAAACGAAGCAATACCACAAGGCACCATGTTTCTGATTGTGTCTCGTGACAGCAGGACAGGTAGACTTGTGCAGGTGTGTTGGGTGCTCACGTGTGGTACCATAGCGCCACCACGCGGGTGCCTGCTCATGACAAGGGCATCGCCACCCGACCAACCGTAGTGTACAACATTTACCACATGGTGGCGCCAACACCACATATTCTTCTGTCTTATCCTGTACTGTCAACGGTCTCAACTCACTGCCCTGAAGGTTGAAGTAAAAATGCTCTCCAGTATATTCCATTTATAATTTGAAGAACATATTATATCCATATCCAATCCATTTATATGTAGAGAAATGAATGAATTGAGTCCTTAAAATGTTTATAAAACGATTTATAAGGCATTAAATCTTGCTCCCAAATATCTGAGTCTTGGGATGGAAGGAGGAAGAGGATATCGTTAAGCAGGACTGCTGGGCTAGAATGACCCCTAGATTGGAGGGTTAGGGATAAGGGTTCAAACTAGCCCTAGATAGATGGGGTTAGCGCTAGTGCTAGAGAGACGGGTTAGGGCTAGACCCAGAAGAATGGGTTAGGGTTGGGACTAGATAGATGGGCTAGGGCTAGAATGACCCCTGTGATCGATGGGTTAGGGATTAGGGTTCGAACTAGCCCCAGATAGCTGGGTTCGGCGTAGAACGAGTCCTACAAAAGGCCATGGTCTTATCTGACTCTGGCCTCCGTCTGTCTCCAGCCCTCAGGGGGAGCGTCGACAGCCCGAGGAGTCTCTCTGTCTGACTATAATTCTTTAATATGAGGGCTGGCTGGAACAGTAATCCGGCCCTCCATCTTGTACGGCCTGGTTCTGGTTCTGCAGCTGGGTCAGAGAGAAAAGCCTCTCGCTGCACAGAAACATCTCCACAGACTGGAACGAAACATTCGGGAGGGATGAACAGATATTTCAGCGGTAGGTAAATAATGGGAGGCATTAAGTAGGCCGGCTTCTATGGGCATACCGATGATAATCATCGCTTTATTTATGGACTTTGTTTCTCCATTCATGCACTTTAGAAGACGAACGTTGCGTTTGGATCCATCTCCCAGGGATTTCCTGACTCGGTGTGTGAAGCTGATGCTCCAGTCTGGGAGCCGGGAGTGTCTTTGTCTACAGGGAGATCAAAACAAAGAGGATGGATTATTCATCTGAGGAACGAGAGATCCCTATCTGGTTCTGTTCCTTCTCACCCTCACCCTCACCCTCGCCCTCGCCTGGCATCTGGTGTCACTCCGACAGTCACAACCTCGCTTTCCTACCTGAGCATGCCCTCACTCTGACAGCACACCTAGTGTGTGTGTGTGTGTGTGTGTGTGTGTGTGTGTGTAGGAAACGGAGTACAAAGGGGATATCCTTGAACCTTAATAGGACTTGGCCTCGGGTGTTTCTGTCTGTGAAATACAGAGAAAAGAGCACGGCAGGGGAGAGAGAGAGAGAGACAGAGTGAGAGAGAGAGAGAGAGAGAGAGAGAGAGAGAGAGAGAGAGAGAGAGAGAGAGAGAGAGGGAAGGAAAGACAGAGAGACAGAGAGACAGAGAGACAGAGAGACAAATAGACAGAAAGAGGGATTAGAAGGAAGGAAGGAGAGGGAGAAAGGCTGAGAGGGAGAAAGGAGGGATATCTCAGGTATTTTTCTTTAAAGCCTCCTTCAGGCAGAAATACAGGCAAGCAATTTCAAATGCTCAAATGAAATGAAACCTTGAAAAATCACAGAAGCGAGCATTGAAAAAACCACCTTCTCCGACGCCTCCTCGTGATGAACAGTGTATGAAGAAGGTGTATGAAGGGAAGAGGAAACACAGAGACGTGTTCTAAATAGTTTCTAACCTGGTGACACGCAGGCAATCAGACTGACGTCACATCATGCATGTGCTGCGTATTCTGTGGTCGAGACACTCATGCACACACAGACACAGCCCACACACACACACAGCCCACACACACACACACACACACACACTCCGTTGCCATTTCTGAGGTGGTGCTGTTGTGTGGCAGGGTGTGTGTGAAAGAGGCTGATTTACTGCAGAGACAGTTTGTCCCAGACACACACAGAGCCATTCAACCTGGGACGCTTTTAGATACATATTTACACCAGCCCTCAGAAAGCAGCTATGTTTGACTGGATGCTTTATGCAGGAAATACACACATTTACAAACACGCACACACACACACTCATAAACATACACAACACATACCTACACACACATACCTACACACACACACACACACACAAACACACACACACACAAACATAGAATTCCTTTATCCAAGCCACTACTGAAGCTGTATGACAGGGCAGCCTGGGCAAGGAGGGGGGCAAGGCGGCCAGGGGGGCATCAGAGGAGTGGAGAGGGAGGCAAAGAGGAAAGAGAGGGCCCAGGTTGGGAGGGGGGGGCAGGGTGAGGGGTTCCAGGGGCAGCTGTGCCATGGAAAATAAGATGGGCAGCATTGGCCACAGGCATTTCCTAAGAAGCTATGACATGGTTCTCCTCTTCTGTTCTCCTCAGAACATGGTTCTGATCCTCTGTTCTCTTCAGACCATGGTTCTCGTCAGAACATGGTTCTCTGCGCTGCACACACATGCAACTAAAATTAGGAGAGTACAGGGAATGATTTGCTAAATGACTCATTACATTGTTTTAAAAACATTAAAGCCAGCTGGTTGGAATTGCATTAGAATCCTGCTACAAAGACGACATTGAGCCTGGCTGTTGTGTACTCCGGCCATTGTTGTGTTTACAATTGTGCATGGGTAATCACATTCTAAACAAGCCCTGTTATTCTCTCCCTGACTTCCCTGCCTAATGGCTTTTTTACTAACGACTTAGTTTCTTTAGTGGCACAAACATCATTAACCCGGGGCATTGTTATTCAAATCTGCCTCCGTCAGTCTGGCTGAAGGTAGACACGAGCTGCAGCAAACACTTCCCTATTGTGTTCCTGGAGCGGAGAGAGGGAGAGAAGGAGAGAGTCAGGGAGAGAGAGAGAGAGTGAGGGAGGGTGGAGAAGGGGTGGGGAGGGTCCCAGGGAAGCAGTGGGGAGGGTGGTGCTGCCACCTGAAGGGAGGGTATGGCTGCCCAAAGGACCTGGCAAAGAGGGAGCTGCCCCTGCAGATCTCCCCCACCCTTTCACCCTCCCTCCCTAACTGTGCCCCCCCTCCCTGCACACACCCTCACTCTCCCCCACCCACTGTGCCCCCCTCCCGCCACACACCCTCACACAGACAAAGCCCCACACAGGCCAAACAAAGTTGCAGTATTTGTTGACTTCTCTGGCTCAACGTTGGAGCTGGTTTGGTGCTTAGCGGCTGCAGAAGTGTGTGTTGTGAAGAGAGAGGAGGAGGAGAGGAAGAGGGGAGGAGAAGGGAGGAAAAGGTGGTGAAGTGAACGAAGGAGAAGTAGGGAAGAAGACAGTTAGAGGAGGGAGGAGAGGAAGAGGAAAGAGGTGGGAGGAGGGAGGAAGTAGGAGGGAGGTGAAGGACAGAGGAGGAGGGCTGCTGTACAGTCCACAGGAGGTAGCCTCTGCCATCTCCTTCTGAGCCAGGCAGGTGCTCAGACAAGCCTGAAAAAACACAACAACGAGGAGCTGTTAAATCTGCTCCCTTCTCTCCCTTCCCCCCTGGCCCCCTGGCCCCCCAGGCCCCCTGGTCCCCTGTCCCCCCGCCCCCTGTCCCCCCCCCCCCCCTCCCTTGGCCAAGCTCCCTCAGAGCTGCAAACAGGAAGCCCTACATCATCTGAATGGGACTCTCGCTGGTGTGTCCTGCTCTCGACCGCCCCCCCCCCCCCCTCCTCCCCCTCCCCCCTCTCCGTCTCCCCACTCTCTGTCTATCCTGTATTAATCTCATATTAGTCTCAGTCCTGGTCAGTACACAGGGTCTCAGAGCAGTCCCATGCTAGGAGCGAGACAGAGCCAGGGCCTGTTTGCTCAGTACAGAAAGGCCTTGCCACTCATACGAGAGCGGCAGAGCTAGCCTCGCAGGCTCTCTGGCACAGAATGAAAGAGGGGCTTCACAGCATATACAGCAAATACAACTGGTCACATCTTTTTGTTTCAAAGGCATTGCCAAATGTCAATAAAATGAGTTTGATGCCCAGTTACTACGGCAACTGGTCAGTGGTCGGCAGTTGGGGGAGGATGGGGGGCAGGTGGGGGGGGGTTGGTGGAGATTGGCGGAGGATGAGGGGTGTTGGGTGAGGATATGGGTTTTTTGGGGGTGAGGTTGGGTGGGGTTGGAGGAGGAAGTGGGAGGCTGTGGGAGATAGGGTGAGGCTGGGGCAGGGGGGTTGGGGGCATGTTGGAGGAGATTGACAGGCCCTTTGGTTCCCCCTCCAGACTTCCTGCCCTGAACCAGTTAGCCAAGACAGCCCCCCCCCCCCCCCCCCCCGGACTGATGCAGTCCAGCCTCCAGCTCCGGGTCACTACCACACAGCAGATGGACTGGGAACAACAACAAGCCTTTTTCTTCCAACTCACATACTTCGTTGTTACCCCCTGGTTTCCTTGGTATTTAATTGCCTCGTAAGCGCATATTATGTTCAGAGTCTATATACATTTTAGGGGCAAAAGTATTTTATCCACTTTCACTTTCCAAACTCTCACTGAATCAACAAGTCAACTGCGTTTTCATAGCATGATACAAGCTAGTGAGGGCCATCAATCAGAGTGTGTTACAGTAACATGACTATAGTGTTAGCATGATCAGTGTTAGCAGGACCAGTGTTAGGAGGACCAGTGTTAGTAGGACCAGTGTTAGCAGGACCAGTGTTAGTAGGACCAGTGTTAGTAGGACCAGTGTTAGCAGGACCAGTGTTAGTAGGACCAGTGTTAGCAGGACCAGTGTTAGCAGGACCAGTGTTAGCAGGACCAGTGTTAGTGGACCATGATTGTGGAGCTCTTCTTTGGCAAAGCTGTCTCTCCACAGAGCAGAGTCTCAGCCCTGCTGGGCGACACCCTGGGCAGCTCTCCCTCTCTGTCCCCCTCAGCTGCACAGAAAGGCTGCTGTCTGGAGCAGAGCTGGTGGAGGGTGTGCTTTTGTTGGCGTGACGGATAGCCGGACTTGTTGACGGGGGTGAGATAGAGGAGGGGAGGGAGGACATGGGGGAGGACGGAGGAGGTGCGAGGGAGGACTTGGGGCCTCCCCTGCCAACCCAGACAGCTGGCCAGAGCCATGAATCTATCCAACACCACACTGCCCTGGTAGCTCACATCACCCTCCGGGGAGGAGGGAGGCTGGAGGATGAGGGGGAGGGGGGTGGATGAGGAAGGAGGTGGGTGGGTGGGAGGAGAGGGGGCCCCCATTTTAATTGTCTCTTGTTTCCTGGAGACAGCATAGATGATGTGGTACAATAGGGCTCTGTTTGGGTTTAGGGTTAGCCCTCCGGTAGGACTTTATCTCCCAGAAACACACATCACTGCTCTGGATCACGGCAACTGTTGCGATTGAAGGTCACTGCACTCACCTCCCACATCCTCCAGAGGTTCCACCTCCAGCTATCTAACACTTCCTTCTCTCATCCCCTCCACTTATTTCCCGAGGCCTCCATTACAACAGGCATACTCTAATCTGTTATCTTGAGTTTTTCACAACACAAGCCGGATAAATAATTAAAAGCTTTGGGTGAAGACCTCGTTCTGTTTACCAGAACACTGATTTAAATGTACGATATTATCCTCTAACTGTCTTTGATCATCATCAGACACGGTGGAGAGAGGAGAGATGAGAAGAGGAGATGAGAGGAGAGAGGAAAGGGGAGGAGAGATGAGAAGAGGAGATGAGAGGAGAAAGGGGAGAGGAGAAGAGAGGAGAGAGAGGGAGGAGAAGGGAGAAATTAAAGTGTAGAAAGGACAGAGTTGAGAGAGAGAGAAGAGAGAGGGGAAAGAGAGAGGAGGGTAGAGAGGAGAAGCGGAGGACATCTAAAGGGTTGTGCGGCTGATAGTCCCACCTACTGTAGGGCATGAACCTGTGGGTTCCCAGTTTTCAGCTCAGCCCCCCAGTTCTTGTATCCCCAATCCACACACACAAATCCAGCCGGATACAAGAAGCGTTCGTAGCAGGACAGAAGAGCGATCTGAGAAGGACGGCCACCATCATCGCCTCAGAGAACTCCCCTCGCCCAACCCCACCACCTGTCCCCCCCCAACAGCATGAAGCCCCCCAGGCCCTGTCCTCGGGGCTGTACTTCTCCATGACTACATTGTGTGCTTCCTAGTAAACACAGCACTGGTTGCCAGCCAGCTACCATCCTGCAGCATGCCGTAAACAAGCTATGTGCATGGCGGGTATCTGGTTGACAGTATGCTGCAGGATGGTAGCTAGCTTACAGCATGCAGCAGGCAGGATGATAGCTGGCACACAACCAACGTTGTTGGCAGCTGAACTTAACAGGCCAGAACAGAGACCTTAGAAGTCCCTGTTTCCCTGTTCTTCAGTTCTTTTGTCCCCCACCATCCCTCCACCCTGTCCCCTTGTCCCCTAGTCCCCCCCTCCCATCGCACTGTCCTCCAGTCTCCCTGTAGTCCTGACTTACAGACTACTGTCTTCCAGTCCTCTTGTCCTACACCCTCCCTCCACCCTGTCTTCTTGTCACCCTGTACTCCTGCTATCCCCCCCCCCCCACACACACACACACACACCACCCCCAGCCTCACTGACACAGCTGACTGGTGTATTCCAGACACCCCTCCTGCTCTGTCTCTCCTGTCCTCAACTCACAGGAAAGAATTAGAAATGACCTTTAGTAGTATTCTCTCCATGCCCTGAATTGTATAGATAATAATATAGATTTACTAGGCAGGAAGAGGGGGTTTGTGAGGCAGTGGAGAGGACGTGAATGTCCCCTCCAAGCCCAAACAGAGTCTGGCCTGGGCACCAGGCGAGAGGGCTCCCTCCAGGAATAGCCTGGTTCTGGTCTAGCTCAGGGCCTTATAAAGTCAGGTAGAGAGGCCAGGCTGGCAGCAGGGGAACAAGCTGTCTGGGAGTGTCATGGCTGAGTGTGGAGGTGAGACAGAGCAGACAGGCGATCCTCTCTCCTCTCAGGTCGTATCTCTCTCCACCCGCACACCGCTGACAGGAAACTGTGCACACTGCTGACAGGAAGCTGTCTGGATGCTAAATCACTGCTTGTCTCCGGTGCTTTACTGCCTAGTGTACCTTAAATGCTCGCACGATGAACGAAAGGAATTTATTATAAACTGTAGAGTGTACTAAATGAATGTGGTCCAATGGGAGAGACAGCAGGTGAGAATCATCTTCTGCGGTTCTTCCCTCCATCCGGGACTGATGCTGTGTCCTGTTGTTGTTCTGCAAGCCACTTCTCCTGCCTGAGGACCTTTTCTAACCTGGTGGAAGCTGCTGGCGGGCTTAGAGGCAGGGGGGCTGAGAGGCTGGGGGCCTGTGGTTACTAAGTAACCAGGGGTACAGGTGAGGTCACTGTCGGTAGAGTTCTACCATAGAGCTCTGACCACCTGGTAGAAACACAACTTTGACCACTAGGATCTCTCCCTCCTCCCATCCCACTGCTGTTTACTTATAGTACTTATATTATCCTTATACTGGCTGTTACAAAGCACCATGTCCAGCCTACTGCTGTTGGGCTCATCGACTGTGTCTTGTGTTTGTTTGTCTGTGAGCAGAGAGTACCAGGAAGATAGGACAACCTTTATCTTGGTCTGCGAGCGCTAATTACAGCTTTGTCAGAAAGCTAAACTGGGTGTTGACACTGGTAAATTACATTTTAATAGCACAGAGAGGTGCTTAGTGATTTTTAATCATTTGTGGCGGCGGTCTGTGTAATTCCGCTTCTTAATCAGATCTCGTTAGTGGGTCTCGTTAGTGCGCCTCGTTAGCGCCTCGTCAGCCTGTGATTAGTATTGATCACCAGTCCCCTGGCTCCAGAGCTTCTGCTTAACTAAGGGATGAACTGAGAGAAAGAACACTAGAACGTACAACCACAACCATCCTACACAGATACCCTGTCCCCATCCCTCCCTCTCACACACACACTCACACACACACCCATAACCATCCCTTACAGATACCTCCCGCCCACACACACACACACACACTTGCAAACACAAGAACACCGACAAACACATGCCTAAAAACACACACTTACACACACACACACATACACACAAACATTAACACACACTTCACCTGATCGTGTACATGGTCATGCATGACCGCTCAGCACAGCTGTACTAATGCACCGCAAAACATTTATTGCCTCTAAAGTTGAGATTCTGTTCCAAAGTTAAATGTTCTGAATGGGAGGATTTTCCACTCATGAGTCTATGATGTCAGGTTTCACCAGAGGGAAGTTCATAAATGATTTAGACGCTCTTATTCAAGGGAGAATATTAATGCTGCGAGGACGTAAAGCTTCCTGGGTCCTGACACTCACGCTCTGACAGGAAACAGGGAGAGGAAGAAAGGAGAGGAAAGGAAAAATGAGAAAAAAGAAGAGAGAGAGAGAGCGATAGGGAGACAGAGAGAAGGGAGAGAGAGGGGTGAGAGAGAGAGAGAGTGAAAGAGGGAGACAGAGGCAGGGGAGTTAGAGAGAAAAAGAAAAGGGAGAGAGAGAGGAGTGTGTCTCGAGCTAAGAGTACTGATCTTACTGGCAGAGTCAGCAGCATGGAGTGTCTCTGAGTTTCAAATAAACAAGATCACCTCACTGAGGTGCAATCTGTACAGTACATTTATTTACATTTATTCATTTAACAGACGCTTTTATCCAAAGCGACTTCCAAGAAAGAGCTTTACAAAAAGTGCATAGGTCAATGATCATAAACAGCGAGACATTGCGGGTGGCCAAAAGATTAGGCATACAGTCGTGGCCATAAGTTTTGGAATTGACAAATGTTATGTTTTGCAAAGTATGCTGGTTCAGTATTTGAGGAAACATTTTCACGTTTCTATAGAATACTGGAATACAATAAGTATGGTTTAATAATTTGTAAAGCATTTTTGGGGCAAAATATTCAATATATGCAAATAGTCCCCTCTTTTCCAATCAGAATGATAGAGTGATTTCACCTGGCTAAAACTAGTTCACACTAGATCACACCCTGTGCTGATGATATGACTTACTGAAATTATGTTAGCAGTCATGTTATGCAGCAAGCTTTGTAAACACAAAATGTGTGTCGCTCCCAATACATTGGCCAAAGTGCCAATGGGTAGAACCAGAAGAGCATGAAGTGAAACAGATTACAATTAAACAACATGATCCTCGAGAGGGTACCTGGAGAAAAGCAAGCAACAATAATATAATTCACAGCAATTACAAGTAGTTAAATCAGTTACAACTAACCAACAAGTGCAGCGAGTCCCTCAATAAGTGTCTTGTGTTCCTGGTGGAAATAAACAAACATCTGATCCAACAAATCTTTCCTAAGTACCGCTGTACTCCCGGAACAAGTGCGTATTTAGCCTTTTCTTAAAGGTGGAGAGACAGTCAGAGGTGGGGAGATAATTCCACTATTGAGGGGCCAGACAGGAGAAGAGCTTGGGTTGGGAGCGGGCGCTCTTGAGAGGTGGGACCACCAGACGGTGGTCAGAAGAAGATCGTAGGTGGCGGGTGGGGGTGCAAGGCTGGAGTGGAGACTGGATGTAGTCAGGTGCAGTCCCGTTCAACGCTCGGAAGGTCAGCACCAGAATCTGATGCGGTCTGTGATGGGTAGCCAGTGGAGGGAGATGAAGAGTGGGTGATATGGGAGCGTCTGGGTAGGTTGAAGACCAGGTGGACTGCTGTGTTCTGCATCCTCTGCAGAGGGCGGGTTGCGCATGCTGGGAGAGCAGCGAGCAGCGAGTTGCAGTAGTCCAACTTGGAGTGCTTGGACTATCAGCTGGGTGGAATGCTTAGTCAGGAATCTCCCGATCTTCCGGATGTTGTAGAGGGTAAATCGACACGACCGGGAGACCGCAGCAATGTGGGCCGTGAAGGTGAGCTAGTCATCCATGGTCAACCCGAGGTTCCTGGCAGAGGATGAAGGGGTCGACGTCGCAGATCCCAGGGTGATTGAGAGATCGTGGGTGTTGAGTTCACATCCCATCGTAGTTTACAGGTGTGAGAAAGTCGATCTGAGAGGGTCAATGTGAGAGGATGTGAGAGGGTGGACGTGAGAGGGGAGAGGGAGCGAGCAGAGCTTCTGGTCTCTACGACAGGGAGCTCTCTCCCTGTCAATCTGAAACGTTTCATGAGCTAAGTTCACTTTGGATACCAGTCACGTAGCTGGTCAAAACCGTTTTCCTGAACGCAGCCATGATTTACGTAAATCCTTCAGCTGAATCAACATTCTTTGTGAGAAAGTAAATTCTTCCAAAGGAACGTTTGATGAACTTAACTACTAGCTCAATGCCAGAGCACAGCAAGACCATCAACCTAACCAGAAATCAGGCTTCAGGAAGGGATTCTGTGTGAACATAGTGAGGAGCACAGGCTTTAAACAAGGTGGGAACAATCAGTCCTGAAGAACACAGTCCAGGAAGGATAATTGAATTTTTATCTATTTCTCAGCATAATGAGTTCCACAGCATTAGTGTGTCTGGAGCACAGAGGAATTAGAAGCTCATGGGTAATTAGTTAGTGGAGGCTGGATGTATGGGCCAGTCAGTGTGTGTGTGTGTGTGTGTGTGTGGGCATAGCTTCACCATGATTTGAGCACAGACCGGGGGGGGGGGGGGGGCGGGGGGCAGTCACTGCTGTCATGTTCATTCATCTGGCTAGAGCCTAGTGAAGATCCAAGCCATTATGGTCGAAGTGTGTGTTTGTGTCTGAGTGTGTCCGTGTGTGTTTGTGTGTGTGTCGGAGTGAGTGTGTGTGCGGGTGAGGGGTGTTAGTCTATTGTGAGACATGAAAGGGAAGTTTCCCCACTTGCTTTCACCGGCCCGACCCAGCACAGAGGAGCATGTCCAGCAGAGGAACGCTCCCCATCACAGTCGCCTGTCCCTCCTGCTCGTTCGACCACAGCTTATCATCAAATCATCACGCCAATCTCCATATACACAACTGTTGTCAATAGACTCGCCACCACCCCCCCCCCCCCCCCCCCCCCCCCACCCCTGTTCCAGAAGAAAAGACGTGGTCTTAAGCCCCCCCGCCCCCCCGCCCCGCCCTCCCCCCCCGCCTCTGAGAGCGGAGGATTGTGACGGAGGTCTGCTGAGCCCTGCGTGGTCATGAAGCGTCTATTTCACACATGAGTGTGCCTCCATGCGGCCTCCAGCTCTGCTGCCGGACCCTCTCTGAATGGAGGGGGGGGGGGGGGGGGGGGTGCTCCAATGGGTCTGTCTAAGCTGGCGGCTTACTTAACTCATCTGGGGGCAGTGTTCTGGGGACGGTCTTGGCCGAGGAGCACTTTGCATGAGAAAACCAGGATTAATCCAAATATTTATCCGTGCTGAGAGAGATGTTTTCCCAGTCTTCACATCCCCCAGAAGGACCGTTTTTCCATTCCCGGAGATCCCTACGTTGGCTCTGCTCGTCTGAAGCCCGGTGTTCACAGCCCTGTGTCCTGGACGACAGTGCGGCAAAGCAGAAGGGGTGGATGAGAGTCGGTGTGTAGATACTGAAGGCTTCTGCCGTGGCTGAAAAGTCTGAACAACATGAAATAATCAAAGCAATAGTCGGTGAAAACTGTTGTGAATTGTTTTTTTCCCCGTCCTCGCTCTCCTCACCCGGAGCTGGGGGCGGAGGTGTCGACTCCCTGGCAGACAGTGTTCAAGGTGAACTAGATCTAACAGTTAGCTCCATGCATCGGATGTCTGGCTCGTCGCCACGGTTACACCCTGCAAAAGCACAATTTGACAATTCTCTCAGCGCGCGCTGACAAACTCCCCTCGAAGCCACCCTCCGGTGTCCATGGCAACCGCAACTTGAGCAAACTGTAATTCAATTGATATCTCACACTCTGCAGGCAACCAATCTCCCTCCTCTCTCCCAGTCGCTGTACAAGGCCTTGGCTTGGGAACCATGGTGTGTGTGAACTGTAGAATCCCAGTGTTTGTAGTGAGCTGGCTGTCAGTGGAGGCTAGCGATGGCTCGTCCCGCTTGGCTTTGTCTCTCCAGTCAGGGTGTAGCTCCCTCCTCCTGCTCCAGTCCAGCGTGGCCTGGTCTGGTCTGGTCTGTTCTATACTAGTCTAGCCTGGTCTGGTCTACACTAATCTGGTATCATCTGGTGTGGTCTGATCTGGTCTGTCTGGCCTAGTCTGGGTCTAGGTTTGGGTCTGGTCTAGACTGGTCTGTTCAGGTGTGACCAGTCTGGAGGCAGGGGGAGGAAGAGTGCATGGGAGGAGGGGGGGGGGGGTGATAGGGCAGGAGGGGGAGGGCAAGGCAGGGGGAGGAGGGGAGGGGAGGGGAGTAGAGGGAAGGGAGGGGAGGAAGAGGGCAGGCCACAATGTCATGGGAAAGATAAGCAGAGGAGAGCTGGAGGGAGAGGTGGGAGACAACTTCATTAACTGGTGCCCACTGCACAGTGGAGACGTGCACTAAGATTCTAGGCTGCACTGTGGATGTACACGTACACCAAGATTGAATCCTGACAAAAAAAAACACACAACCCAAACTCAATTTCACAGAATTACAACATTCTGCTCACATTCTCTCCTCCACCTCTGAGCAGTTTGTCCTTAGTGATTCAGTCTAGTAGCTACAACTGGGGTGGAGGAGAAGCAGTCACGCATAGTTCCTACACACAGAGCAGTTCCTGCCTCACCCTGTAGGGGGCGCTGGGGTCACACCTCCCTCCATGGACACACTGATGCAGATGTCAAACTCACCACACCCAACTCACTCTGAAATCAGACATGCCGACACATGCACATACATATCAAAACAAAATCACATAGGAGTGGTGATTAGCTTGTTTAGAACATGATTACGTAAATACAGAAAACAATTATTTTCTTTTTTTTGGTCATAATTCATTTTCAAAAGTATCATTTAAATCCAGAACCTGAATGTAAATGTGATTATGGTCAAGAGATTTCACATCCACGCACAAATGACATTATTTTACAGCCACATTCCCTCGGCTTGGATGGATAAAGTAGCAATGTAACAAAATAGGTCATTAAGAGAATGTCAGGTGCCATGAACAAAACCCTGTGCTATGACAGGCTTCTATAGAGAAGACGGGGGAGGGAGAAAATGTGTGAGTGAAAGGGAGGGGGGATGGTTGAGTGTGTCTGTGTGTATGAGAGTGTGAGGGTTTCAGTGTTTCTTTGTGTCACGTTCCTGTTGGTGGGAATGTCTTCATTTGCAGGGAGAAGAAAGCTGCTTCCCAGCAGGTCGTTTCAGCCCAGCCTCAATGAGACAAGCTCCACAGCAGACGTGATCAGGCAGCACAAAGGGAGGAGGAGGAGCAGGATGATCAACAAGCCCAGTTGCACCGTTTACAGTTATAGAACAGGACCCAGACCCAGACCTAGGACCAGCCCTAAGACCAGACCCAGACCCAGACCCAGACCCAGACCCAGACCTAGGACCAGACCTAAGACCAAACCCAGACCCAGACCCAGACCCAGACCCAGACCCAGACCCAGACCCAGACCCAGACCCAGACCCAGACCCAGACCTAAGACCAGCCCTAAGACCAGACCCAGACCCAGACCCAGGACCAGAGCTAAGACCAGACCCAGACCCAGACCCAGACCCAGACCCAGACCCAGACCCAGACCCAGACCTAAGACCAGCCCTAAGACCAGACCCAGACCCAGGACCAGAGCTAAGACCAGACCCAGACCCAGACCCAGGACCAGAGCTAAGACCAGACCCAGACCCAGACCCAGTCCCAGACCTAGGACCAGAGCTAAGACCAGACCCAGACCCAGTCCCAGACCCAGGACCAGAGCTAAGACCAGACCCAGACCCAGACCCAGTCCCAGACCTAGGACCAGACCTAAGACCAGACCCAGACCCAGACCCAGACCCAGACCCAGACCCAGACCCAGACCCAGACCCAGACCCAGTCCCAGACCTATGACCAGACCCAGACCCAGACCCAGACCCAGACCCAGACCCAGACCCAGACCCAGACCCAGACCCAGACCCAGACCCAGACCTAGGACCAGACCTAAGACCAGAGCCAGGACCAGGACCAGACCAGAGCCAGGACCAGACCCAGAACCAAACAAAGCCAACATTAACACACTGGGTTGAATGTAATCTACCACTGGATGAAGTGGCAATGTTGTCAATAATGTTGTCACCACACACCAGTTGAATCAAGTCTGCTACAAGGCTAGTCCTTGTTGACAGAGCTCAGAGCTGATCTGGCCTGTTTCTGCAACCCTGACCCCTCCCCAGTCACCAGACTGTCAGAGAACTCCTGCACAAACCCCTGTGATGCCTTACGCAAACACTGCATCACAGGCTTCCGTCGGCTCTGAGCTTGCTGCTCTGTAGTCGTCCATCAAGCCGCTCTGAAGTCATCCATCAAGCCGCTCTGAAGTCATCCATCAAGCATCAACATGTCAACCCCAGGAGAGGAACCTGAACCAGCCTCAGGTGTCTTAACAAAGCTAATTCATCAGCTGAGCTTGAAGCTTCTTGAAGATTTGTGTGGTAGAGTTGTGTGGTAGAGTTGTGTGGTAGAGTTGTGTGGTAGAGTTGTGTGGTAGAGTTGTATGGTAGAGTTGTGTGGTAGAATTGTGTGGTAGAGTTGTATGGTAGAGTTGTGTGGTAGAATTGTGTGGTAGAGTTGAGTGGTAGACGTGTGTTAGAACTGTGGGGGAGTTGTTGATAATAGCTCCATCCTGTCCATCATCTAATCTCCCAAAACATTCCAGACCATCTGAAATGTGGTCAACCCAAACATAACTCTAACCTTAACAAGGTCAACATCAACATATCTCTAACCTTAACCATAACACAAACTTTCTTTCACCAGATAATCGTTGCATTTCTCTGTGTAAAAGCTACAGCCTTGTACATAAACTGTGATTTCACTTCCTTTTTTAATTTGAGAGATTGTCAGAGATTCTCTGACAGATTCACTGACGGCAAGAATATGTTGGTGATCCCATGAATCGGTTCCTTTGCTTTCTGAGCAGACCTCCACACTGTGCTCTTCTCTCCTTAATCATCCCTAGCTGCTATTCCTAATTACCCCTATCCGTCTTTCTGGACCATGTATGGGCCTACAGACATTTTTTTCAAAGCTTTTCAGTGAACCTCGTGCATCGTCTGAACACTCCACAGGTTTGAGTTCAACTCTACAGCTCTCCTGTCCACGACAACACTGACCCATTCTATTCATAAAAACATCTAGATTGTACTGATGCCGGTGAATGCTGCCGAAATCTTGAGTCAATACTAGCCACACTTTACCAGTATTTCCTTGTGCTCTGTCTGTGAAAGCGTGATATGAATTATAGACTGCTTTTATCCCTGCTTGCGTTTTTTAATTCAGAAACCAATTCAGATGTTCCACTTCGGGGAAGAGTAAGAGACACGTGTGTAAGTGAGGGAGAGAAATAGGAGGAAAAGAGAGACAGAAAAAAAGAATGAGAGGGAGAGAGAGAGAGAGAGAGAGAGAGAGAGAGAGAGAGAGAGAGAGAGAGAGAGAGAGAGAGAGAGAGAGAGAGAGAGAGAGAGAGAGACAAAGCAGAATGTTTGAACAGGTTGCATGTGCAGATGCAGATGAAAGCAGCAGGAATGGAACCTCCAGCAAACACCCGCTGACCACCCAACCTCATGATAACCAACGCAACACGTCCAACAAGTCGTTTGAAAACCGCTCTACTCTGTTCATATACCAACTTCTCCATCATGTCATGAAAAGAAAATGATTTTCTTTTCTTTCTTTTTTTTACAATAGGGATACAGTGTAGCACAAGACAGAGATTATAGCAACACCATCTAGAGGTCCTCGTATCTACAGCATGGGCAGCAGTGAAGGAAAATACATGAAGTTTTCAATTCATTTGAATACAATTTGCTTAATTGATATGAGGAAAGCATTCAGGTTTGTGAGCATGCATCCAGACCACTACACCACCAGTAGGATTCACACCAACCTCATGCACAGCCATACCTACACACAACCATATCTACTGACTCCTGTAGGTCTCTCCTAGAGTATAGTAGGTCTCTCCTAGAGTAGATCTCTTCCAGAGAACAGTAGATCTCTTCTGGAGTAGGTTTTTCCCAGAGTACAGTAGGTCTCTCCTAGAGTAGGTTTTTCCCAGAGTACAGTAGGTCTTTCCTAGAGTAGATCTCTTCCAGAGTACAGTAGGTCTCTCCTAGAGTAGGTCTTTCCCAGAGTACAGTAGGTCTCTCCCAGAGTATGTCTTGGGTACATTAAAACAAAGTAAAGGCCTTTTGGACTGGATTTATGACCAGGATGGGGTCTGTCGAGGGTCAGAGAGCCGGATGGTGGAATGAGAGTGCAGGCGTGATCCTGGTAGCTTCAGAGGTGAGGGGTTTGGTCTGGGCCGTAAACCAGGGATGCAGTCTAAGATAAGAGGACCCCTGACCTTTACCCTCTCACCTCTGAACCGTAAACCCTCACCCTCGCCTCCTCTGACATTCACAATGTGGGATCAGATATGTTCAGGACATTCTGGGGGGAGGGGGCTGCTGAGCTGGGTACTCTATTAATAGTCGTTTTATTATTTGACGGTTAATATGTGTGTACCAGTCGGTACCAGGCTGTCTGAGAGATCCTGACAGCAATGAGCAGTGTTTTGAACAAAGATAAATAATTATAAAGTGGCATGAGACTTACTTGGACTGTAAAATAATTACCAACAAGTACACAGCAATTAGACTGAGTTAGAGTCCAACTATTGTATTTTTGTAGCATGAGGCGAAATTGCCACCCTCGTTAGAAATGATGGAGTCTTGGGCGTTTATCAGAATGAGTCCAACTCCAAGAATGTGGCAAACACAAATCCACTAACAGGGCTCAGATGGTAAACACACAGAACAACTAAAACCACAAGGAATCCATGAGTCCATCGAGTGATTCGGTCTCCAGAGTCAAGGCCAGTAAATTGGTGTGAGAGCGACATGTTGGACAACCACAAACTGCTGGAATGTAATTACAAATTACAGCGTTGGGGTGATTAAATGAGAGTCTGACCAAATGAGGAATCTACTTTCAGGATAATATGCATTCTTCAACATCTGTAATTGTCAGTAAAAATGATTTGTTCGAAGTAAAGGGCATGATGAATTCAGAGTCTTCCCAACGATCTGGGTTAGACAATAGACACAGATGTCTGGACGATGGCGCCAATCTCCATAAAGATCCCACGTTTTGATGAAAGTTTCAAATGTTAGTCTGATGCCACATATCCAATGTTCACGGCTATCTTGTCCCTTAAGCCTAGTTTATACTTTTGTTGCCGACACTTTTGAAATGGTCGCCGACGAAAAAAAAAAAGTGTTGCTCAGGCTGCTGCATTTATACTTCGGCAAACAGTCGCCTGTGCTCAAGGTTCGCGTCATCATTTTACCATTACATTCATAGCTATGGTTACATTGTTTACGCTTTGTAGCCTAGGTGATCGATCGGAGAAAATGGCTGTAGCTAATTTTGAGAGGCATTATAAAGGTGTGGATATGTTCTAACTTGCTCTGCCAATCTCTCCTTTATTCCTTCCATCTTAAACAGCTGTTGAGCGTTCACTGAAAATGTAAAACAAAGCAGTCAACGACGCGTGCCGTCTATCTAGCCAATCAAACTTGCGCGACACAATATGACGACATCAGCGCCAGTAGAAATTTCTACTGGTAGGCGACACTTTCAAGCGACGGTTAAAAGTGTCAACCGTGAAGCCATTTCTGTCGGCGACCTTTTCAAAAGTGTCTGCGACCTAAGTATAAATTGGGCTTTACTGTAGCTCTCGTTTGTAGGCCCATGTACACCCATCAACTCACCATCAAACATCTGTCACTTCCTGTGTACTTCCTGGTTTCTGTTCTCTTCTGGTACGAACCCCACTGTAACCTGCCTGGAAGGAGAGGAACATCTGACGAGCACACATTTACAACGTGAAATGAAACGGACAGCTCGGATATCAACAGTGCAGGAGCCAGAGCCTTCATCTCAGGACTGAAGGCTCTCAGTAGAAGCTGAGTTTTAGAACCTAAAAATAGACAGAGAGGTTCTGGATGAAGCGTGCACACAGGAGACGGAAACGTCTAATACTCAGAACTGATGTCCAGAGAGAAGAGGAAGATTGTTTTGGACCATCATCAGAGCCTCCCTTTGGATCCTAACCCACCAGAGAGAGAGAGAGAGAGAGAGAGAGAGAGAGAGAGAGCGAGAGAGAGAGAGAGAGAGAGAGAGAGAAAGAGAGAGAGAGAGAGTAAGAGAGAGGGAGGGAGGAAAAAGAGAGAGGGTCCATCCATGTGTTCTCCACATGTCCTACCAGAAACACGGACTTCCGCTACGATTCATCAAACAAGCACTTCTCCCCCCATCATTCTTTCCCCCGTCCTCCCCTCCTCCCCTCCTCCCCTCCTCCCAGCTCAAACCCTCTTCAACAGAAAGGAAGGAGAGAGCAGAGAAGAGAAGGGTGAAGCCCCTGATCTCATCAGTAGAGCCGTCTTATCTGAGGGCTCCCTGGCCTGAGCTGTGGGATCAGGGGGCTCGTTCAGAGGGGCCAGCGTGGGAGACATGTGGGCCCCAGCCCCGGATCGCGCTCACCACCGGCCGGTTTGTCTCATCGGTGTTCAACACGACAGGCACTGCAAGACGGCTCCCAGAGACGTGCGAGGTGCCGCACACGGGCAACATGTGAATCCAGAACGCTTTGAAGGGAACACCGTGGTAGAAGTACAGATATAGCCCAGGGTGTACTGCCGAACAAAGGCACTGTGCTGTCATGGCTTTATAAAAGTGAAATATGTCAGAGACACTATGAATACTCTGGGTTTTAAAGGATCACAAACACCATCAGTCCAGAGTGTTGCTGTAGAGCAGGGGTGTCGAACTCCGGTCCTCGAGGGCCGCTGTCCTGCATGTTTTAGATTTTTCCCTGCTCCAACACACCTGATTCAATTAAATGGTTTGTTATAACGACCCTTCATTCAAATCAGGTGAGCTGGATCAGGGAAACATCTAAAACATGCAGGACAGCGGCCCTCGAGGACCGGACTTCGACACCCCTGCTGTAGAGGAAGGGATCCCAGTTTTGACTCCCTCCAGCAGAAACAGCATGTGTGGTGAATGCCTTCATTAATTATTGATCTGATCTGAAATCAGGGAAGACTCACAGCATGAACTAACCTGGGGCTGGAGGAGCACCAATCACAGCAACACAGGGCTGGCGGAGCACCAATCACAGCAACACAGGGCTGGCGGAGCACCAATCACAGCAACACAGGGCTGGAGGAGCACCAATCACAGCAACACAGGGCTGGAGGAGCACCAATCACAGTTCATGAATGTACAAATACTCTCCCATTCCTCTAATTGATCCACCCAGAGCTTTGGTAGCTGTACAGGACTGGTTAAATGTGCAGACTGGCTCTATACATGCAGTTATCTGTATAAACTGGAGGTTCATTAATACGGATCTGCTATGAACCTTCACACATACCATCTAGTCATATACTGTTTCTGTTCTCTGGAGCAATCCTGTTTTAGTTGACACCTGTCAACACATTGACCTACTCTCTGCTCCTCCTGTCCCACTTGCAGATGTAGAACGATCGGAAGACGGACGGACGACGGAGTTCAGATGTCATCTCATGAAGAGGATGAGGGGAGGAGTGAACAATATCATGCCCAGTCACATGCAGAACAGACACCACGAGGAGAGGGACAATACCGTGTTCACAGTTGTGTCCTCTTGTGAATGCAAACTCAATTTAGCGCGTTGCGCCTGACTGTCTCGAGCACACAATATGGAAGACAATACACGGAGAGAAGGTAATCTCACTGCCAGAGAAGACAATGCAGTCGAAACACCCTGGAACGCAGGGCTGCCATTTAGACATTTGGGCGAGAAACAAAACAGGAGATCGGAGGGGGAAGGAGAGAGAAGCCCGGAGGAGGAGAAAGAAAGAAGAGAGAGGAGGGGAAAGGAGGAGAGAGGAGGGCGAGAGAGGATGAGGAAGGAGGATAAAGGAGGAGGAGAGGAGGGTGAAGGAGAAGAGAGGAGCATAGAAGAAACCATGTCACAATTTGCACACACACTCACTCACTCACTCATTCACACATACACACATACACACACAAAACACACACACACACTCACTCAGTCACTCACTCACACATACACACACACACGCACACAAACACACACACACACACACACACACAAATGCACATGACACCACTCAACTCAGTTGGACTGAGAGACCAGCCTGACTCTTTGCCTTTAGTATGTTATTTGTAATATGATCCAACATTTTGCGGAAGATGAAAATTAAACCAGGAAAGAAAACACTTTTATGACCACACAACGGCTGACTTTTATGGGAAAATATTTTTGCAAACTCCAAACTTCATTTCATCCTCTTTTCCCTCCCTCTCGTGTCTCGGGGAGTGAATGTCGTGTGATGCGTAGAATGACCACTAATGATGTCTAATCATGCTGCGCCAGAAGTGACAGCAATCTGAAACATCACCATCATATTCATCCCTTTCCTAGCAGTGGATTTGACTGGGGGGGAGTGTTTGGTTGGTGTGTGCGGGCTGTGTGTGTGTGGAGTGACTGTGGTGTGTGTGTGTGTGTGTGTGGTGACTGTGGTGTGTGTGTGTGTGGAGTGACTGTGGTGTGTGTGTGTGTGTGTGTGTGGAGTGACTGTGGTGTGTGTGTGTGTGTGTGTGTGGTGACTGTGGTGTGTGTGTGTGTGTGTGGAGTGACTGTGGTGTGTGTGTGTGTGGAGTGACTGTGGTGTGTGTGCGTGTGTGTGTGCAGCTTCATCTGTCGGGTCTCAGACTGGAGGATGTGGAGTGTGTATGTGAGAGCGAGAGAGTGCGTGTGAGAGTGTGTGTGTGAGAACATATTTTGTAAATGAGTGAGTGTTTGTGTGTGTGTGTGAGAGTAAGTGAGTGAGTGAGTGTGTGTGTGTGTGTGTGTGTGTGTGTATGTGTGAATGTATGAATGAATGCCTGTTTGAGTGTGTAAATGAGTAAGTGAGTCAATGAGTGAGTGAGTGAAATGCATGGTAGCTGTCTGTGTGGCTCAAAGGGAGAAGGCAGAGAGAAGGGAGCGAGGAATGGAGAGCGAAGGGAAGGAAGGACTAGAGACAGGGAGGAGGAAAAGACGATTCAGTCTAGCGGGAGGACGGAGGGAAGGCAAAGAGGAGGACGAGGTAGAGAGTGGGGAAAGAGGAGAGGGAGGGACGCAGGGAGGAGAGAGGGGAGGAGAGAGTAGAGGAGAGAGGGGAGGAGAGAGGGGAGGAGAGAGGGGAGGAGAGAGTAGCAGGGAGGCCCGCGGGCCAGTGTGGTTTTAATTAGGCGTCTGCAGCGTTGTGGTTGTGACTGCGTGCCAGGCTGTCCCGGGAGGAACAGAGCCGACGCCTCCCAGCCCTGCCAAGCCCACCACAGATATCCCACAATGCCTCTGTCACCGTGGGGAACTGTGGCCCACAGAACATCTGAGAAAACAATCACGTCGCTACGGAAACTGTCCCAGTCTGCCTCGACGGCCAGGATGAAAGGGCTTGTCGTGGGTGAAGGTGAAGGGGCCTCATCAGGAGGCCCAGAATAGGACACCCCCTGTCCACCAGGACACGGCAACACACGGTGGACACACGTTACATCACATCCTGTTCACTGTCCCGCATCCCAAAGCCTTCCGACAGGCTGCTAACACCTCAGCTCCCAGAAGCTCCCTGCCTCATGAGGCTCCCTGATCACACAGCTGCGGTGGCTCAAAACTCCCAGCTCGGTGAAAGCGGCGCATCACTGACTGACGCGTGTCATAAGACGAGTGCCGTCGCTGACGTCATCTCTCTGGCTGCCTGTCTTCAAAGCCAATGAAGACAACCGCACATGTGAAGGAGATCTTTGGAGAAATCTGTTTTCATCCAGCAGATCAAAACACGTCGTGAATCAGCGAGAGTTCCCATGCTCGACCCCAGCCTCGGCACTAAGTCTAATGTTCCCCGCTGCCGCAGAGGGGAATCGCTTTCCCATTATTGTCCAAAAGGCGGTTTCATTGGTATCATTTGAGTCTGTCATCTCTCACGTGGATAATAGCGAGAGGACCAACTGACAAGCCGTCCTCAATATGGAGGCCAAAGTGGAGACATTTGCAGAGCCCCGCAATTATGTGAGTAGCAGAGGACTGGCAGGGAGGGAGGGAGAGGGGGGGGGGTTATGGGGGGGGGGGGGGGGTGTCTGTGGCTGCACTAATGAATACCCCTGAGATGGTCTCTCGTGGCAGGGAAGAACACAACGATGATGGTGTGAATGGCATTCAGACATCCCTTTATGAGCAAGCGTTCCCTGTCTTAGTGCGGGCTGCACGCAGGCACAAATGCGGCCCTTGACTTTGATTGTGCGCCAAGCAAATTGGAACCTAAGTACAAAGGGAAAATTCACTTTGTTGAGGAACGCTAATAGATTCTTCGTGGACGCGTGCATGCTTGTATATGCACGCTTTGGTGTGTGTTTGTTTTTCTGTAGGTACGTGTGCGTTTGAGCGTGTGTGTATGTGTGCATGTGTGCTTGTGTGTTTGAGTACATCTATTAAGTCTCCAGTATAAACTTAGCAATTACACATTTAACCATAATTGCTCTTAAAATAGACGTGACGTGTGCTCTGGTGTTTGTAAACAGACATGCTGCTGTGCAGGAGATCAGTGCTGAATCCCTCTAGAGTACAAACGTGGGTAGGATGTGAAGCCAACACAAGACTCAACACGTGCGCACAAACACACATCAGTCCAACACCTGACATATAGAGCTCCAATATCACTGGTATTTCGTTTATGGTATTGTTATCCGACACGTTCCCTCGGTTTTCACGATCAAACTGTCAGTAACACAATGCTAGCCTGCTATCTCTTCAATACTGTTAGCAGCACAATGCCTGCTTTCTATCTTTTCAGCGCAGTCAGCAGGAGAATGATGAAAGAACATAACCACGAGGGATTAACCAGCTGAACTCATTTGCTGCTAGAGAACTCCCTAATTATCTCTCCATGTGGACCCCTCAGCATAAAGCAGGACCCTTGTTCTTGTTAACGCTAGCACCTGTTAGCACTGGCCTAGGTGAGTGGTAGCCCCTGTTAGCCCTAGCCCCTGTTAGCTCTAGACCCTGTTAGCCCTAGCCTCTGTTAGCCCTAGCTTCTGCTAGCCCTAGCCCCTGTTAGCCCTAGCCTCTGCTAGCCCTAGCCCCTGTTAGCCCTAGCCTCTGTTAGCCCTAGCCTCTTTTAGCCCCAGCCTCTGTTAGCCCTAGCCTCTTTTAGCCCCAGCCTCTGTTACCCCAAGCCTCTGTGAATGCTTGCGCTGGGTCTGGTCTGTGTTCAGCTAGCTCTGGTGGCTCTGGTGTTCGGTCACACCTGTTTACCAGAGGAAGTGATGATGTCATCCTCTTCACCAGGGACAATGGTGGCTGGGAGAAAGCAACAGGTCATGAGGGGTGGCGAGGGGAGGGGTGGAGGGGGAGGGTTTGGGGGCAGGAGGGGGCTCTCTGTTTTATTCCTCTTGTGTTTTTGCCTCTTGGTTGTCCACAACAACACTTCTGGGTTCTCCTGTCCTGTGTTTGTCCCTCGTCGCTCGAGCTGCCTGGCTCTCATACATCATCTGGTCTGGGCTCAAAGACATGAATTTCCCATCTATAGAAACTGCTCTGTAATTACCCGGGGGGGGGGGCAGGGACAAGGGGGGGGTACTTATTAAAAGTGCCTGAAAAAAAGAAATACTCTGCATTCTTCCACCACTCTTCACAAATGCAATAAAAGGAAGAGGAGGAGGAGGAGGAGGCATATAAAAATGGGGTTCATTCCAAGAGAGTAGGTTGGAGGGATGCGAATAAATTAATCTTGCCGATTGGATGCTGCCACCTGACTTGGTCTTGCAGCTGCAGAGGGCTGTGATTGGAGGAAGCTGGACCTTGCTGCAGAATGGGGCTGTGATTGGAGGAGAGGGAATGTGAGAACCTGGAGACCCGGGCCAGCCAGGCTGACAGGGGGCAGGAGGGGCGGGGGCTGGGGTGCAAGGGGGGGCAAGGGGGGCAGGGGGGGGGAGAGCCTACACCATTATACCGCTGCTAATGGAACCATGGATTTGGAGTGGGATCATTAAAACCAATGGGGGTGGGGGACGGGTGTGTTTTTGTGTGTTTGTATCTGGACGAGGATCTACATCCCTCTGAGCGTGTGTGTGTGTGTGTGTGTGTGTGTGTGTGTGTGTGTGAGAGGGACAAAAGCAGGGATTGCCCCCCCCCCCCCCCCCCTCCCAGACATCTGCCTCATTATGGCCTCCACTTCACCGCATGCTCTCCATTGTCCACTGCCTTTCTGTTTGGGCAGCATTCTGGACTGGCACGAATAGCTGCACAGCCTGTGGAAGACCTGTGTGGTTGTGTGTGTGTGTGTGGTTGAGTGTGTGTGTCTGTCAGCTCTTTGCTAGTCCCAGAGGATGTTATGTTTTAAACCATCGGGGATGAGCAAGGATAGAGGTGACAAGTGGAGCCTGGTTGTGTAGCTGGTCTGGGCTCATGACTGGAATACATGAGGATCAGAGGGTGTATCTGAATCACTGTTTCCAAATCTAGTTTCTAGGTGTGCTGCCCTCAGAACAGCACATCCTCAGAGGAACATCTACATACATAGAGCTGTGCGTGTTCATGTTTTGGGTTTGCGCGAGCACTTTGGCCTGTCTGGGTGTACGCTTACACACAAGCCCACCACATGTACACCCACGTGCACACACACTGACGCACGCACAAATGAAGTGCAGTCAGAGTACCACGGAAAGGTACGTTAAGGATAACAAGGTGTGTCGAGGATGACAAACAGGGTACTTTGGATCAATCACCACATCCAGCTAATTAGAGATGATGACTTGTGGTGTTTGAAAGTATACGTGCGTGTGGTTCATTCATCCCTGTCCCTCGTTGCTCCACAAACGTGTTTACTGTCGTGGAGAGAGGAGAGAATGTCATTTAACTAGAGGGTGTAGAATGGGGATGTCTGATGAATCAGTCCAGAGTAGAGCAGGATAGAGCAGAGTAGAGTAGAGTACAGCAGAGCAGAGCAGAGTAGAGCAGGCTAGAGCAGAGCAGAGCAGAGTAGAGCACAGCAGAGTAGAGCACAGCAGAGTAGAGCAGAGTAGAGCAGAGTAGAGCAGGATGGAGCACAGCAGAGCAGAGCAGAGTAGAGCACAGCAGAGAAGAGTAGAGAAGAGAACAGCAGAGTAGAGAACAGCAGAGCACAGCAGAGTAGAGAACAGCAGAGTCGATCATAGAGGAAAATTGTTGTGGCAGAATGAACTCTCTTCAGACAGATCGTTAAATATGTTAACTACAAAACATGCTGAAGGAGAGCCAGGGGGATGCTCACGTCTGACAGAGATTCATGAGACGGTCCTTCTGAAGTGCAATACACCAGGTTCCACAGTGACGCAGCCCAGAAACACAACCTTGTGACGTCCCTGAATGCCAGTTTCAGTTGTGTTTATGTTCTCAGCCACAGCCCTAACCCTCTCAGCTCTCACACATACCAGGAGCAGCTCACTAAAGTATACATCTCTCCTCTCTGTCTGAAGTGAACGTGGAAACTCTCTGCTCCTCTCCTCACCTCTCCTTGTTTCTCCTTTCTGTCTGAAGTTAATATGGACCCTTTCTCCCCTCCCCTCCCCTCCTCACCTCACCTCTCCCCTCTTCTACTCTCCTCTCTTCTACCCTCTTCTCCTTTCCTCTACTGGCAGGGCAAGAACAGTGAAAGTCCCCAGCAGCTCTCGGCTGGAAAAGAACATCTGAGCTGAGTGTCTGTCTGTGAAGCGAGGGCTGAGCCAACACCCTGGGAGGGGGCGTCGAGGGCAGGGGGGTTAGAGGCTGAGGGATTAGGGTGATGGGCTGAGTCAGGGCAGGGAGGAAGGGAAGGACAGAGGGAGGTTGAGAAAGAGAGATCGAGGGAGAGGCATGACACTTTGGTGAGGAACAGGGGCATGCGGGGAAGGAGCGAGAGGCAGAGAAAGATGTGGGCAGAGAAGGAGAGGGTGAGGCAGGGAGGGACAGAGAGAGGCAAGCAAATTGAAGGATAGGAAAGGAAAGCGAGAGAAAGAGGTAGGGATAGAAAGAGAGAGGTAGGGATAGAGAGGAAGGGATAGAGACAGAGGGGGACAGAAAGGGAGGAAAGGAAAGAGAGAGAGAGAGAGACAGAGAGAGAGAGAGAGAGAGAGAGAGAGAGAGAGAGAGAGAGAGAGAGAGAGAGAGAGAGAGAGAGAGAGAGAGAGAGAAAGGAAAAGAGAAGAGAGAGAGAGAGAGAGAGAGAGAGAGAGAGAGAGAGAAAGAGAGAGAGAGAGGGGGGGGGGGGAGAGATAGAGAGGGAGAAAGAGATAAAGGGGGGAGATTTACATGTATGCTTTTAGCAAACACTTTTATCCAAAGCGACTTCCAAGAGAGAGTTTTACAAAAGTGCATAGGTCACTGATCATAACAACGAGATAGCCCCAAACATTTCGGGTAGCCAAACATGAAGCATATATTGTGAAAACCAAAGGGAAGAACAATGAGAGCATGGAGTTAGACAAGTTACAATTAAACAGCAAGAACCTCAAAAGTGCAAGAGTATACCTGTGGAAAAAGCAAGCAACAATAATATATTTCACGGTAATTTTAAGACAGTTACGACAAACCAACAAGAGCAACAAGTGTCGCAATAAGAGTAATTGTGATCCTGGAGGAAACTAACATCAGGTCCAGCAAATCATTCCTAAGTGCCGTTGTACTCCCGAGAGATAAAGATAGATGAAGAGATAGAGAGAGGGGAAGACAGACGGGGAAAGAGATAAAGGCAGAGAGAGGGAGAGAGAGAGGGGGAAAGAGAAAGGGGGAGATAAAGATAGATGGAGAGTTAGAGAGAGGGGAAGACAGACAGGGAGGGAGAGAGATAAAAAGAGAGAGGGGAGAGAGAGATAGAGGAAGAGAGACAGTGGAGGTGGTGATGCTGTTTCCCACCGTCTTGTCTATAAACTGGAGAATGTGCCTAATCCCCGCCAGAGAGAGAAAGAGAGAGAGAGAGAGACAGAGCGAAAGAGAGAGAGAGAGAAAGAGAGAGAGAGAGAGAGAGAGAGAGAGAGAGAGAGAGAGAGAGAGAGAGAGAGACAAGAACTGTTGTCCGGTGTACAGAGAGCCAGATTACACATCTGGACATCCCACCCAGAGATCCCCCTCACCTCAGGGATCTCATCTCAGAGATCCACCTAACCCAGACATCCCAGCTCAAGGACCTGGGCCTGGGGCCCAGCCCCCCTCACCTCTGGAGGAGGAAGAAGGACCTGTGGAGACACTGAGGACAAGGGGCTGTGCTACCAGCCTGCCCAGCCTAGCTCCAGGAAAGAGGCAGCAGGCAGATGGAGGACAGCAGAGTCACTCAGAGCAGCCAGCAGTCCTCTGACCCTGGGCTCAGACACATAGTCATAGACTGTTTACGCCCTGACTCTCCCTCTCATACACCCACCATCCGGACAAGGCCCAACACACACACACACACAAATATACATATAGATATATAGATATAGACAGAAACATATTTGTGTGCATGTTTGTGTGTGTATATAGATATATAGATATATATATATATCTATATATCTATATACACAAAGTACACACAGCAACACTGTGTGTGTGACAACACACAAATATATTTCTCTCCATCTCTCTCCCTGTCTGTCTTTCTGCCTCTCTCTCTTCCTCACTGTCTGCTTGCCTGTCTGTCTCTCGATTTGTCTGCTATCCTGTCTGTCTGCTTGTCCATGTGTCTTACTCCTGCTAAACATGGTAGCTTGAGTCTAGTTAAAGTTAACAGCCTCTCCCAGCCTCGGACCCTGCAGTGCCAGCAGCTGTAAATGCAGCACATTACATCTCAGAGCATGAGGCACCAAGGAGCACTTTGTTTCAGGGTTTAACATTCCTTCATCTACAGGACACACACACGCCAGTGGACAGAAACTGACACACACCTCTCTGTACCAATGGTTTCAGCTACCGGGATGTGAGACGTCAGAGAGGTCATGAGGAACTCAAGTGCCATCCTGGACCTGCATGTCATTGTAGTTGATATACATAGGGAGTCAGATGGCTGAGCGGGTAGAGCATCGGGCTAGTAATCTGAAGGTTGCCATTTCGATTCCTGGCCGGTGCACATGACGTTGTGTCCTTGGGCAAGGCACTACACCCTACTTGCCTCAGGAAGAATGTCCCTGTACTTACTGTAAGTCGCTCTGGATAAGAGCGTCTGCTAAAATGACTAAATGTAATACATGTTGTCATAACAGTTCCAGTCGGGAGCCACATGTTATTATAACAGATCAACAGTATATGTTAGTATAACAGTACCAGATGGTTGCCCCCTGGTTGGCAGTATCAGGGCTCGGCATGCAGCAAGTTTACTCAGCCAGACACACACACGCATCAGACACACACACACACACATCAGCCAGACACACACACACACACACGCATCAGACACACACGCACACACATCAGCCAGACACACACACACACACATCAGCCAGACACAGACACACACACGCATCAGACAGACACACAAACCTTGCTACTGTCTTCCTCACACACACACACACCTCCACACATCAAACAGACACACATACCTGGGCACTGCCTTGGCCAAACATTGTAAATATTTAGGGTCACCCGTCGCCAAGTGGAAAATCAAAGCCCTGATGTGTGCGTGAGTGTGTGTTTGCTGTGTGTACTTTGTGACAATGTGTGTGTGTGTGTGTTTGCTGTGGATGTGTGTTGTCATGGTATGTGTGTGTGTTTGCACTTGCATGCATGTGATTGTGTCTTTGCAGTGTGTGAGCATTGGTAGTGTCTGTGTGCATGAGTGTGTGCGTGTGTGTGTTTGAAAGTGTGCATTAATGTGTATGAGTGCATGTGTGTGTATGAGTGTGTGTGTTTGAAAGCAAACTCTCCTTCGCATGCACCATGCCAGCCCAGCCTGTGAAGGCAGGCAGAGAGTGGTTATCTCTGTGATGTGGGTGCCACAGTGTTCAGAACACCACATTAATCATTGCTCTGAATACGCCTTCCACACAACCATCCTCCAGCCCTCCACTTACCATAAACAACAGAAGCCAGACCATTGAGGCTAGGGACTGGGGGAGTAGAGGACTGGAGGCCTGGGAAACTGGGAGACTGGGAGACTGGGAGACTGGGAGACTGGGAGACTGGGAGGAGGTAGGACTGGAGGACTTATGAACTGGGGGACTGGAGGACTGGGGGACTGGGGGACTGGGAGGGCTAGAGGACTGGAGGACTGGGGGGCTGGGGGACTGGGGGACCACAGGATTGAAGGACTCGAGGACCAGGGGACTGGGGGACTGGGGGGACTGGAGGATTGAAGGACTTTAGTACTGGAGGACCAGTGGACTGGGGGACTGGAGGACTGGAGGACTGGGAGGGCTGGGGGACTGGAGGACTGGAGGACCAGTGGACTGGGGGACTGGAGGACTGGGGGACTGGAGGATTGAAGGACTCGAGGACTGGAGGACCAGTGGACTGGGGGACTGGAGGACTGGGGGACTGGAGGATTGAAGGACTCGAGGACTGGAGGACCAGTGGACTGGGGGGCTTGAGGACTGGGAGGGCTGTCCTCCCCTAAGCCCTCTCATCTTTCAGATACAAGGTGGGTCTGTGTGTGGGTCAGCGTAGCAGCATTTACGGAGCCTCAGAGGGTCAGAGACCCATGGCTGAAAGGAGAACTTGTTACAGACACCAGGGATGAATATAACCTTGTGGTCGAGGCTGGAGTGAGGAGAACAGAAGGAGGATTGTACCATACACAGCCTTGTAAACATACCTTTACAAGAACATAGAAGGCCTGTACAGCAGCATGCTCTGGAGTTATCAAAGTAATTAGCATGGTAAAATGTTGTTACATGTAATGACATAGTAATGAACTTTATGGTTTGTGGGAGTGCTGTTCCTAGTGGAAGGGTTAGGAACGGTGCTTGAATAAGAGTCCCATGTTTGACATCAAAGACATAGAGGAACGAACCTCCACAGTCTCTTTGTACCCTTACCCCCCCCTCCCTCCACATGTACACACACACACACACACACCCACACACACACAGTCTCTCTGTATCCGTCTTACCACCCCCCCCCGCCCTCCACGCACACACACCCACACCCACACAGTCTCTCTGTACCCTACTCAACTCCCTTCACCACAAACACACACACACAAGCACACACTCCCACACAAACACACAAATATTCACTGCCCCCTCCCTTCCACCCCCAGCCTGAACCCTCCCCCAGCCTGAACCCTCCCCCTGGTTGTCCTCCATCACAGTTCCATGTGTTGTGCTGCAGCCAGCCGGTCTTCAGGAATCTAAAGTTAGAGTGTTTTTCTGCTCTGCAGCAGCCGAGGTCTCGCTCTCTCGAAGTTTTACTCTCGCTGGAAGAGCAGCATGTAATTTTCTCTAAGCCAACCCTGCATCTATTTTTTCCAACCACTAATTAATTATAATTCTGCT